>NW_010541784.1:0-2840 GCF_000687285.1 Phaethon lepturus
AGCGGGTTTTGGTTGGAGATGGCCACAGCTGCGAAAAGCAACAAAACACGTGGGACGGGACGGGTCTCCAGCTGGGAAGCCGATGCCAAACCCAGGGTGGCTGTACAGGAGTTACCTTCTGTACCTGAGCAACATGCTCTGCGGTCTCGGTTGTCACCTGGTGAGCGGGTGCTCAATTTGGGGGTGCAGGGCCTGCCTGCAGAGGAGCAGGAGAGAGAGGGGCTGAAAAAAGCACGGCCGAGCTTGGGAAAAGCTCTAGTAACTCCGGAAAACCTGCAAGAGGAGAGTAAGAGCACTGTGAACGTTGGAGACGATGCTGAGGGCCAGGGAGGCAGCGGGCCAGCAGCCAAAATGAGGCTGAGAGAACCTCTGCGGGCTGGAGAGGGGCCAGCGCAGCCGGAAGCCATTAGCCCCAGGGGCAAGTGCCGCGGGCGCAGGGTCAGCGGTGCGGTATGGAGGACTCTGCCTCTCCTCGGGTTTGCTCTCGGGTGGGTGTACAGTGTGTGGGTTTGCTCCTGGGTGGGTGTATGAAGTGTGGGTTTGCTCCTGGGTGGGTGTATGATGTGTGGGTTTGCTCTCGGGTGGGTGTACAATGTGTGGGTTTGCTCTCGGGTGGGTGTATGAAGTGTGGGTTTGCTCCTGGGTGGGTGTATGGTGTGTGGGTTTGCTCTCGGGTGGGTGTATGAAGTGTGGGTTTGCTCTCGGGTGGGTGTATGAAGTGTGGGTTTGCTCTCGGGTGGGTGTATGAAGTGTGGGTTTGCTCTCGGGTGGGTGTACAATGTGTGGGTTTGCTCTCGGGTGGGTGTATGAAGTGTGGGTTTGCTCCTGGGTGGGTGTATGGTGTGTGGGTTTGCTCCTGGGTGGGTGTATGGTGTGTGGGAATGACCAGGGAACACGC
Organism: Phaethon lepturus; assembly: GCF_000687285.1. NCBI lineage: Eukaryota > Metazoa > Chordata > Aves > Phaethontiformes > Phaethontidae > Phaethon > Phaethon lepturus. Next base: position 899 of record NW_010541784.1, read on the forward strand.
AGGTTGCTGTGCTGCACCCGATGGCCATGGTGCCAACCGGTCCCGGGGAGAGCGGCCACGGCCGGGCCCTGCTCGTCCCCGGCAAGCAGCCAAGCGCTCTTCTGCAGACTCTGGTAGGCATTTCTTTAAAATAAGGAAAAAAACACTAAACTTTTCAATCTCTTCAAATTTTCAGTTCTGGTAATCTGAGGAAATCCTGATATAGCTGAGATTTTTTTTTTTTTTTTTTTTTGCCTTTCTCAGATGGAGACTGTGCATATCGACACGTGCCCAAAACATGCCTCGTGCTTCCCAGTGTTTTCCCCAAATTTTTTCTTCGGTCGCTGCACAATAAGTGCACTTCAGAACTCTGTGCTGCTACTTGATAAGACAGCTGGAGAGAAGCTATTTTCTGATTTTCAGATACCATCGTTTATCTCTAATGCTAGTTTTCACTGGCAGTTTAAGAATTTCTTAAAAAAACTCTTCAACTTCCCCCTTAGTACCAAGATGATAAGAGGCAGATAAAACTTATCGTTTACTAAATAATTGGCAAAAAAGTTTAGAGTTTTGTTAGATGTAAACTGGGGGGGCTATTATTTGGCTTTTTTGAGATGACACGTGACTCACCCCTACCCCAAGAAGAAAGGGGAATGATTAGTGGTCCTTTCTACTGGACTTAATTTTATTTCTCTTTTAATTACCCAAGGAATACCGAGTTTTTGCTGAAAAGTTGAAACTTGAAGATTTTGAGGCAAAAACTTTAAAAGTAGAGCTCAAAGTTCTGATTGGGAAGTTTCCCTGAGGGAGTTTCTTGATGGGGAGTCTTGTTGGCCGGGCCGTATGTCCCGTGTCACCCCGCGATGCCCTTTCAGAGGGGAATGAAGAGGTTCCCAGCCACGGTGCCTCATGGGGGATGAGGCTGGACTTGGGAGATCTCCCCACGAGGGAAAAGGGAAGCATTTGTTAGGGGGAAAAGAACCAACACCCGCAACTGTCTTCCACAGGACAGCAGGCCTGGCTCTAAGGACTTCTGTTACAAAACCACCGTTTTCCTGGAAAACACAGCGTTCCCGCTGGCTACATGCATCGCTTCTCGTCCTTCCCTCGGCATGCCCCAAACCAGCCACATCCGACCAGCTCCTGCTCCCCATTACAACTCAAAACACAGACTTTCTTGCCATTCCTTGTCTCAGATGACATTTCAACCTGTCAGCAGTTACATGGACACAACCGGTGCTGCGTAATCTTCATAACCAATGCAAAAATCGCGCTCTTGCTTCATGGTGGCTTCCAAAAACAGGAAAAGAAAGAGGATGGCTAACAGTGGACATGAATACGCCAGCGATGCCAGTGTGCTGCTTTTCCTCGCCGCTGGTCTGACAGCGTCTCCGCCGCTCCTCCCCTCGGAAAGCAGAACAAACCTGGGCAGCGGTGTGTAATAACGTGCGGTACGCAGGGGTGACAAATACGTTTACCAGCGGTCAGACACCACGGACGACATGTCACCCCCGTCCCCACGCTGCGTTCGGCGTCACAGAAGTACCGCTACGGATAAGGAGAGGGTGCTGGGACGTGTCGCTGAGGATTCGGAGTTCATCCCTGTGGACCAGCTGCCGGGGGGATCTCCAGAGGGATCCCCAAAGATCATCTGCCCCCCCGAGAATGGCCGAGGCTGGCGGGGGCTGGACCCAGGCCACGGGGTGGTTCTGCACGGGGAGGAGGCGACAGGCAGCAGCGACTCGCGGTGTGCCATGAAACCCAGCAGTTCTCGGGGAGACACCCCATATATATGGACGCTTATTCCGCGTATAGCCTAGGTGTAGGGTACCTGGGCACGCATCGTATGGGCAGCAACGGCTGACCTGGCGGCACGCAAAGCCAGCGCCGGGGGCGGGGGGGCGTGCGGCGGTGCTTTGAGTACACATGCAGCCGCTTCGGTTCCTTCCTCTGGTCACGCCAC
>NW_010541784.1:2851-4522 GCF_000687285.1 Phaethon lepturus
GAGTACACATGCAGCCGCTTTGGTTGCTTCCTCTGGTACGGCCCAAAACGTGGCCGCTGGCAAACAGCAACCTGTTACTGTTCGTATGGAGGTATGAAGGGTGCTAGGCAGTCCCACTGAGCTGTTTCCATTTCTCTGTGATTAATGTATTCAAGTCTATAGTCATTTTATTTTTTCATAAACTTCACAAACAAAAACTTGCTGTTTTGGTACCAAGCTCAAATATGGGAACAATTTTATTCTCAACGCCAGCATTTCTGATAAGAGAACTGAAAGGCATCCAGAAATGCTGTGTTTTCACTGAATATTCTTCGGTCCCAAGATATAGCATTTTTAAAGCATTACAGAAGCAAAAACAATCCCAGTGCCTTGAAAGCTTTTTACACTGACTCTGCTTCATGGAAATACTGACTCAGGGCCAAATGGCTGATTATATCGTATGATGTAAGAAGGAGTTAGAAAGCTTAGCAGGGAATTAGAATAACGCAGTTTGTGTGTGTCTGTGTGCAGTGAAGGCAGGGGACACAGCATTTATTAGAAAGCTTTACATCTTGCAGCTATATGTTAGTCGCTTGCAAAATTATCACAGACCCTGTTGAAAGCGATGGGGGTTCGATGTGCGACACACTCTTAGCTGCTGAACTGAGCTCCTGGTCGAGGTCTTTTAAAGATCTGTTCATTTAAAGGCTGCATTTAAATTTCAGTTCATTTAAAGGCTGCAAAATCTTCCTCGCTGGGGTGTGAAGGAAGCAAATGCCACTGCTGCTGTGTGGACAAGGAAGAAAAGGACTTTGCGGTGTTATTCTTCTGGAGGGGGAATGAAGGATGTAGCGGAGCGGGGGGCAGGGCTAAATTCTGGCCCGGCTTCTGCCACTGAACTAAAGGCGGAGGTTTGGGGATCGGGCACCGGAGCGGTGCAGCGCTCCTCGGATGGGGATGCTGGCGCAGGGATGGGTGCGGTGCAAGGGGAGCCCCAGCCCTGCCCCTCCCCTGCTCTGCCCTCGCTGCTGAAGATTTTATAGTTTATTTTATCTCGTTGTCCTGCCTGGGAGAAAAGCCGTTCATTGCAAGCATGAACTTGGAGACAAGTAAAAATCAAAGATGACCCAAGGCATAAAAACAGCTACTGAATCGTTCAACTTGTTTAATGAAATGGAGCAGCACAAAGACACAGTTCATGTATAGATTTATATATACAACAACACTGGCACTCAAACAATTTACAAAGCTCACTGCAAATTATAAGATGGGGAAGGCTGGCTGCTGTTGGCAGTTTGAGAGAGATCTGGGATGGAAATTCCCATCAGAAACCCTTGCTGTAGTGCTGAGGTGGCAGAATGTGAAGGAGCTGGGGATGCGCCGACTCGTAGCTGCCGTTGAAGATCGAGGGTAAGTTGCTGCTTAAACCGCGGGCCTGGCTGCAGCGAAGTGCCGCTTGCTGCCATCGTCTTGCCCTTGAGTGGCGACTCCTCGTAGAGCCGGAGGGTAACTCGCTGTCCCTGCTGTGGCTGCAGGACAGACAGGGCTATGAGGCAGATCTGCTGCAGTTTGCTCCCGCGGTCTAAATCTACATATTCTATACACACACACCCATATACCGGTGCCACGGCGGACCGTGCCGTCCCTTCCTTCACAGCCGCCCCGGTTCTCAGCGGAGCGGCTGGGGGGGGG
>NW_010541784.1:4570-11396 GCF_000687285.1 Phaethon lepturus
TCCGGCTCTGCCTGCAGCGCAGCCCCTGCTGCCTCTCCTGCCTGCAAGGCAGCTGCGCTCAGCCCCACGGATGTGTTTTCTGCCAGGCGGTTACTGGCGTGAAGGGTGAATGAGGCTGTCTCATCGCGCCGCTTCCCACCTCGAGTGAGTCATCAGATGAGATGAGATGTAAGCGCTGAACTATATTCAATGCCTGTATCTGAAACACCGCCTTCGAATGATGGTGCAGGTCATTAGGTCCTTAATTTCCTCTTTAATGGGTTTTCTAATGCACTTGATGAATAAATAAATGCTAAATAGTAAATAGAAATACCATTTGCAATCTTGGACTTGCAATGGGGCCACGGTGTTGGCATTACTTATATTTGCAGACGTCCTGTGGACCTCACGGGAGGTGGAGTACGTGCAAATGCTGAAATGGTTGGGGCTGGAAGCGCACAGCGGTGTCAGCCCGGGCCACTGCCAAAGGAACAACTCGAGTGTGCATGCGGTTTTTGGAACATGAATGATCCCATTGACTCCCGATCGCCTGCGGATGCGACTCGGGCTGAATGGGTCTTGTGTTTGCACGGAAAGACGGTCCAGAAGGAGGCGAGAACGTTTCCAAGCAGTCGTTGCTAAACGTCGCTTTGTGTTTGCAGAGTATGTCCCCTCAGCCGTCAGCTGGGTTACCGGCGAGGGGCTCCTGCGTGCCACTGCGCAAGCCTGGGGCTGTGCTCGGGGAGGAGGTGGCGTGAGCAGGGTCCTGCCTCTGTGCCGACCTGCTCTGTAGACTGGACTGAGCCCCTCGATGGGGATCACCCCCCGGCACAGGTACTGCCGTCCCTCGGCAGCCTCCTACCTGCATGGGAGCTGCCTGCCCTGGTGGGTGCAGCAACTTGAACCTCTTGGTTCACAAGCACCACGTTGGTGCAGGGTAACGCGATTATACGTTCGCATCAATTCATGTAAAGCTGGCAGCATCCTCGGCGAATATTTTTGTACCTCCAGTTTCTAAATGGCATTACTGTTAACAGCAATGTATCATCATTACCAGCAAGGTTTAGAGGATGCATGAGCAAAGTGTGATATTACTTAAACCTCTGCAAGTACTGCGTGATAATTCCTCAGGCATGGGTTCGTTATGTTTTCACCTTACTCGGTAGAGAATAACACAATGCAATGGAGCGGGATTTCGGTTAAAATTCTCTGGCGAGCCGATCCCCCCCAGGTCAGGACAGCTGTCTGCCCGTGTGTATATGAGAGCACCACGGGCCAGAAGCTTTGTGTGAGTCGTTTTCCTCCTGCCAAAGCATCACACAGTGCCGGGTCAGTGCCAGAGGTGAGAACCCAGCCCAGAGGAGCCAAGGGTCCCGTCCAAGACTGCAGACCCCCAGCCCTTGCTGGCCCAGATGCCATTTGATTTTTGGGGTCTCATCATGCAGCTGCTTTGACTACGGTGCTCCCTCCAGTCGTGCCGTTATGTATTAATAGGGGACGGAGCTGGCAGCGGGAAAGGGTAGCAGAGGTATGCATTTGTCTTGCTGTCCGGTAAGCCACATAACAAATAGCGATGCCAAGTGTAATCCTGCTTCAGTTAAAACTGTTGCTTTGGTTTGTCATCACTCATTGTTCAGAGTACAGCTGCTTAATGACAGGATGTGGGAAATGAGGAGTTTTTTATGTCCTTGTAGACTTTTTAAAATAAAAATTCCTGAGTAACAGAGGGAGAGAAGGCGCTTGCACAGAAATGCCTGGGTTTGAACGCCGAGGCACAGTCTGGCCAGAGTCAGCCTCCCCTCAACGAGGCTCAGGAGACGGAGGTTTTGCTCTTAACTTTAAAAATAGCCTGCTGCGTAAAGCCGGGCAGCATCCGCGCCGGGGCTTTGTTTGTGTCACGCAGCTGGTGCAGCTGTCCCTGCCCAGCGCCTTGCAGAACGGGACCTGCGTTTGGTAGGAAGAAATGAAAAACGAAAGACAAATGTCCTGTATCTGCATGGCACCGCTTTGCAAAACGCCCCGTGTCCAATTAAGTTTGCAAATGCTAGCTTTTGAACCTAAATATAAGGGAACGGAGGGTTCCTGTTCTATATGGTCTATGAGCAAGCGCATGAAATCTGGGGTGGCCAGAAGAGGCTTCATTAAACCAGTAATGAAAAAAGACAACCCCAGCCCTGCTGAAAGATGGGGTGCATGGGCTGCCCTTTTCATTTTCAGGTCCCTTTTAATAATGACCTTAATTTTTGTACAGGCCATGGTGGGGCTCCACTCCTCCGGCATGCTAATTGCTTCTAGTTGATGGTGCAGAATTCTACAAGCAGCTGGGAGAGGTCTCACAGTCGCTGGCCCTTGTTCTCGGTGAGGACTTCAACTTACCAGATGTCTGCTGGAAATACAATACAGCGGAGAGGAAACAGTCCGGGAGGTTGCTGGAGTGTGTGGAAGAGAACTTCCTGACACAGCTGGTGAGTGAGCCAGCGAGGGAAGGTGCCCCGCTGGACCTGTTGCTTGTGAACAGAGAAGGACTTGTGGGTGATGTGATGGCTGGAAGCCATCTTGGCCATAGCGATCATGAAATGATAAGAGTTTTCGATTCCTGGACAAGTAAGGAGGGGGGTCAGCAGAATGGCTGTGGATGTTGTCTACCTTGACTTTAGTAAAGCCTTTGACACCATTTCCCACAGCATTCTCCTGGAGAAACTGGCTGCTCATGGCTTGGACAGGTGCACCCTTCGCTGGGTAAAAAAAGCTGGCTGGATGGCCAGGCCCACCCAAGGAGTTGTGATGAATGGAATGAAACCCAGTTGGTGGCCGGTCACAAGTGGTGTTCCCCGGGGCTCAGTATTGGGGCCGGTTCTGTTTAATATCTTTATCAATGATCCAGACAAGGGGATTGAGTGCACCTTCAGTAAGTTTCCAGATGACACCAAGTTGGGTGGGAGTGTTGATCTGCTGGAGGGTAGGAGGGCTCTGCAGAGGGATCTGGACAGGCTGGATCCATGGGCTGAGGTCAACTGTATGAGGTTCAACATGGCCAAGTGCCGGGTCCTGCACTTTGGCCACAACAACCCCATGCAACGCTACAGGCTTGGGGAAGAGTGGCTGGAGAGCTGCCCGGCGGAAAGGGACCTGGGGGTGCTGGTTGACAGCCGGCTGAACATGAGCCGGCAGTGTGCCCAGGTGGCCAAGAAGGCCAACAGCGTCCTGGCCTGTATCAGAAATAGTGTGGCCAGCAGGAGTAGGGCAGTGATTGTGCCCCTGTACTCGGCCCTGGTGAGGCCGCAGCTTGAGTCCTGTGTTCAGTTTTGGGCCCCTCACTACAAGAAAGACATTGAGGTGCTGGAGCGTGTCCAGAGAAGGGCAACGAAGCTGGTGAGGGGTCTGGAGCACAAGTCTGATGAGGAGTGGCTGAGGGAACTGGGGTTGTTTAGTCTGGAGAAGAGGAGGCTGAGGGGAGACCTTATTGCTCTCTGCAACTGCCTGACAAGTTCAACCAGGTTTACATTGGATAGTAGGAAATATTTCTTCACTGGAAGGGTTGTCAAGCATTGGAACAAGCTGCCCATGGGAGTGGTTGAGTCACCATCCCTGCAGGTATTTAAAAGACATGTAGATGTGGTGCTTAGGGATGTGGTTTAGTGGTGGACTTGGCAGTGCTAGGTTAAGGGTTGGATTTGATGATCTTAAAGGTCTTTTCCAACCTAAACGATTCTATGATTCTGAGAGAATTAACGGCGGGTGCGTGATCCTTGCTGTCGGTGGGAGCTCCCCTACCTGGTGTGCTGCACATCATGTAAGCAAATAGGGAAGCTGATGGCTTTGGCGGGAGATGCATTTCATCCAAACTTTAAATTCATTTCTGGCAGGCGCAGCCCTTGAGGAACCACCAAAGGCTGGGATGTGGCCAACAAGTCTGCATAATTGCTAGCCCATCCCCTGCTTCACTCTGCCTCTAGAAATATTCTCTCTCTGCCTCTATGTATATTTATTAAGCCCTGTCCTGAGCTACGTGAAATCAGTGTGGAATTTGCCTGAGGTTCCTCTGCGCCAGCCCAGGGCTTCTCACCAGCATAAGCAAAATCAAAGGAGGTGCTGGTGTTGGGATGAAACCGCTCCTGCTTATCGGAGAGGGAGAAAGAGAGGAGTCCGCGTGCCGCGCTCTGTGCCCTCAGCGCTGCGAGAGGGACGGGGAGCTGCTGAAATCCCCGCCGTGGGCTTCCCACAAACCTAGGCTTTACAGTGTCGTACAGTCTCAGATAAATATCACCTTTTTAGGATTACTGGATATATTCTTACAGTAATCTATAACCAACAGATCACCACCATGCTCATCACCACTCTCTTGGTCCAAAAGTTGTTCTCTTTTTTTTTTTCTTTTTTGTATCTTTTGAAAATTTCTATTTCCAACAAGCCTACCGTTATCTCACTTTTGCTATTTTAAGTTCAGTGGCACAAAAAGGCTGATTCACAGAAAGCCGTTGTAGGAAATATTGGCTCAGCAAGGAAATAATTCTCAGTTCATTCCTTCACGGTGTGCTTTGGGTTTTTTTCTGTCTCCTTTTTTTTTTTTTTTTTCCTGGTGTGTGTCTTTTGGTCTCATGTTATGGCATACATCTAGCACCGTGAAAGATTGAGAGCTATTTCTAACGCACTGGTCTACCCAGTCAAATGTCTCTTTCTGTACGTGCCCTGAAGTGTTTTATGTACCTGCTAGAAATGTTACCCAGGATGCTCACACAGCTCATAAAATTTGGTCTCCTATTGGAAATGTTTTGTGGAAATATGCTGCTTAATCTACTGCAGCCATTCACAGTTGATGTTGCGGTGCGCATCGGAGGGGGTGAAGACTACAGTCAGCTCAGGGAAGTTTGATACGTTATCAGAAATCCTCAGGAATAAAACTCAGAGAAATGGATGCTCAAGGGGATGTAGATAATTGACTAAAAAAGGGGAAACGCGAGAGGCCCTGGTAAAGTCATCCTTCCGGCTGGACTCGCGCTGCAGTCGGCTCCTCCTGATGAGTACCTGCAATCGCCCTTTGCCAGCTAAGGGACTGTATAAAATAAATCCAGGGCGTGCTTTAACTGAGTGTTAAGCACATCAGTGATGTGCAGTGAAAGACGAGGCTGGAGATCCAGGATGAAATTCTAGCTCAGTGGGGTGGGGGGAAAAAAAAAACCCCAAACCCGCAACTGGGAAACCTCTATTGACTTCAAGGGCTTTAATCACTGGAGCAAGTTGTCTAATAACGTACTGCAGGGTGTGCTTTGGCACTGCCATGTACTTCATTCATTTTACATTTAATATGCCAGAAAACAATGCTTAACGTTTTGTAGATGTGGATATAGCATATCTATCTACAGGAAAGCAGCTGATACCAGTAATACAATAAGAAGAAATATCAGGGACTTTTGAATGTACCTATTGATTTTTTTTTTTTTCTAAACCTTTTTGACACTATCATTAGCAAAACCTAATTAGAAGATGGTTTTCAACTATTGCTGTCCTCAGGACATAAAGTATAGCCCTCACATAAATAATGTTATCATCTTTAACATACTTTCTAAACACTAACTTACCCTCCCAATTTTCTTGTGAGATAGATAATTATGTGTTAACAATATCATCATCATTAGTAGCTGCGTTAGTCCTCTCTTTTTGTAGATGGAAGCTCATGCCCTGATAATAAACAGCTTGCTGAAGGCCACACGAGGAGACTTCTAGGACTCTGATTAGGGACCAAACTGTCCTGGCTCGGTCCTCTGCTCACATAAAGAACCAGAACAATGTGCATGTAACGAAAGAAAAGCGAGGCTTTAAGCATGGGCAAAGAAAAAGGAATCCTCTTCAAGCTGGCTGGATTCCTGGGCTGCCAGGAAATACTAAAGTAGTATACGACAGAGATAAAGGTAAATATCTAATAAATATTATACCTTTTTTATTATACCTTTATTTACTTTGCAGTAATTATACCGAGGAACGTAGATTATATTATGAATCACGATGACACTTACAATGCTGAATTTTTGCAACCACATCCTGGCCCTGTGAGATAATCCGTTTTCATCTCATACGAGAGCCAGATACGTCTTGCTGGAAACTTCGGAGGTGTGCGATAGCTGCTGGTACACACCCTTTTTTGTAACCTTGTTAAAATAAAACAAGTTTGGATTTGCTTAGCCACTGTACGATGTAACATCCCAGTTACAACCCTGCTGTGAAAGGAGCTTTGCTGTAACCGTGGAGTTAACAGGACCCTCTTCAGTATTTCTATTTACGAAGTAACATTTTTTTCCGTTTTAAGAAATGTGTATATTTACATATCCAACTGAAAAAAAAAAAGAAAAAAGAAAAAAGTTAAAACAATCCTTAGAGAGCGATTAAAGCCCCAAAGTAAATTTGTTCCCATGCCTCTAACTCAGCTTGCTGCATCTGAACTAATTACTCGGGAGCTCGGCGGCAGCCTGGTCCTGCGTCGCTGGCTGTGCTCGCGGAGGGGTGATTTAACAGCAGCCTGCCCGCCGTCGCGGCACGCGCTGCCGGAGCGTCGCCTCGCAAGGAAACAACCCCAGCGCACCCTGAAACTCCAGCTCTGCCCCCGCGACAGCGAAACGCGCCGGGGCTCAGCCCGCGTTCCAGAGTCGGGTCTGTATCGGCATCTCTCCGAGTCGTTCGCTCATTTTTCTCCTCTTCTCCACAACTGTGTGCAACACCCACAAGTTCTCCTGCGGCCAGAGCCTGGGGAGCAAGGGGGGACGTTCGGGGCTTTCGACAAGGCGCTACTCGTGCCGGCCGGGTGCCCCGGGACAGCTTTGACTTCGTCCTCCCTCTTGCGCCGGGAACCGCT
>NW_010541784.1:11406-12829 GCF_000687285.1 Phaethon lepturus
CCCCACCCACAGGCGGGGCCCGCCGCGGGGCCGGGGACTGCCACGGCAAACCCATTGGTTTTGCCTCTCCCAAAAAAACGAAGGGTAAAACGTGCCCCGGTGGGAGCGGCCGTTCCCCTGCGCGAAGACAAGGTGCAGGAGCCCTCGCCTGAAGCAGCTGGCATCTCTTCCTCCCTGTTTCTCTCACATTTACTTTAAAAATATGTTCCTCTGGCACTGCTCTGGAAGCTCTCCTCGGTGTGACACGCTCACGCGGGTTTGTGGTCCTCTTCGAGTCTTCAGGGTATGCTGGGGCTCTGGGTGGGCGGTCAGCGGCAATAAAACAGTAAGGCCAATGGCTTTGTTTGGGAAATATCCCAATCCCGCAGCAGCAGTTCTTAACTTTGTCATCTGTGGGCTATGCTGCTTTTTGGGGGCCTGCGGGTAGGTTTTAAAAATAGAAACATGAAATGGCCCCTGTGCAGAAGGGCCAGGAGGAGCAGCCCGCGCCCCGCTGAAGCTCTGTATGCCGGGAAGGTGGTCGCTGGTGCACGTGTCTTAGCACCACCGACTTACAGCAGCGCTGGACGCGCTCTCGGTGGCGTAACTGGCGTCCTGAGATTTCTGAAAGAGCCACTTCATGGCTGTGGATCGCACAGTTCATCAACCGTCTATGAATGAGGGACTATTCACCTGGTCACGCTGTTCCTCTGCTCTCGCTGTTTATTCTGGGAAGCAGAAGCCTCCGAGATCGATCTGGGTAAGTGTATCAATGAGATGATTGTTTTGGGATTGGGTCCTCTCTGCCTTCTGGAGATCGACAACATATCTGTGCGGGTATGCTTTAACGCAACTGATGCAAATTAAAAGTAGTGCCACAGGCACATTAATCCCCTATGTTAGACATTTTTTACCACGTGTCCACTGACCTATCACCGATGACTCTGCATGCCAAGGCAGCGGCAGAAGATGCTCCCTACTCAGAAACAAGTCCCTTTCCCAGCATGTCCTCTCCTGTAAACGGTCACTGTCAGCAGCTGCTAAAAGAATAAAGCTAGTCCCTTCAAACTGGTGAACTTCCATTTTCTTTCCCAGTATGCACAACACGGAGACAAGTAATTTAGAGGTTGTTTTCTTTAAGTTTATATTTTCCTCATATTAAAGGAAAAAAAAAAGTCTTAAGAGCACGAAGGCCACTGGCCTTAACTGTTCAGTGCTCCAGATTCAGAGCTCGCAGAAGCCATGGGGAAACTGCTAGGGTGTGGGCGTACCTCTCTCTACTCTTTCCCACTGTTTCTGCCATGGCAGCATTATCAGGACTAAAGGTGCCTTTGTGGTTTACATTCATCCACTTTGGGATGCAAACTGAAAAAGCACATTCGTGGGGAATCGGGCGGCCTGTGCGGGGAGCCCGGCTGCAGCACCCCGTCCCGCCTCCGCCCCA
>NW_010541785.1:0-222 GCF_000687285.1 Phaethon lepturus
CTGCCACCGCGCCCGGCGTGGGTTAAACACCTCCGGGGGTTTGGTCATTGGGTTGCATCAAAACCCAGCGCAGAACTGCCAAACCAGGAGGTTTCCAGGTACTCCGTGGGCCTTTTGATGCCACGGAGAGCTGAACGCTGGATAAAGCTGTCAGACCCACTCTGCGTAAGGCTCGGGTCCGGCTCCGAGGAACCTGCTGCTTTCTGCGGCATCTTTCCCTCA
>NW_010541785.1:285-1911 GCF_000687285.1 Phaethon lepturus
GTGTAAAACAACAGAGCTCAGCCGAGCCACACCAGCTAGGAAGGGGCGGGGTTTCACACTGAAGCTTTTTCCTCTCTCTTTTTCCCTTTTCCTTTTGAAATAAAGGGCCTCTAATAAAAAAACCCCAAACATCTGGTACCAAGTATTCAAGTTGCTGGAAATCAGCTCCTCGTTACTGAAAAGCACAGAAGCAATGCCGGGATTCCTGGTATAGATCAATAACACTCAAGGTCGTGTTCATTCATCTTCCCTGTCCCTCCTGGCCTTTGAATATATGGACTGAGGACATCAAGGGAGCGGTGATGCTCTGTGCCAGCGCAGGAGGTGAATAGCGAAGGTTTAGTAAAGAAGCAACTGAATCAATGAAGAGTCCTTGAAGCTTGATTTATTGATGCTCTCGCGTGAGATCTCAGCAGCGTGAGATGCTGCCATGAAGAAGAGGCAAGTCAGCAAATCCCAGTAACATCGTGGGCATTCGATGCGCAGGGAGGACCCTTTGGCAGGGCCACCCCAGGACCTGGACGGGGACCCCCGGCAGTGCTCAGGGCTGCTCCCCTTCCCTGGGGCCAGCGGCAAGGCCGGGCCTCTGCCCGCCCAACTTGCTAGCTCTGCATGAAGAGGTGGAAATTGGTCCTGGTGAACTCCTGATGGATGCTGTCAAGTAATTTGTCTGAGTCCTGGGGGACGTCCGAGAGGACCTGCTGCCGTGGGATGAAGCTCTGCTCTGGGGTGTAGGTGAACGTGAACGAGCTGGAGTAGATGAGGCCATCATCCCTGATCAGCAGCAGCGGGACCGTGATGGGGTATCGCAGCCACCTCCAGTCGCTGCCAAAGGCAGCGACGTCGGGGGCGACGCACCCGACGCACACGAGGGACTTGGGGCTCCTGGGAACAGTGCAGGAGAGGAACACACGCATGAACCCAGGAGGGTCCCGCGCAGGAGCAGTCGGCAGCGAGTGCCTGCACACCTCCTCCAGCCTGGCGCTCAGAGTGAAGCCTCCGGCTGGTTTCCCCTCTCTTCCCCGCTGTTCCGTTCCTCTCTGCCGGCATTACTCCGTCATTTGCGGCCCCCTGAGGTCCCTGTTGGCTCCCACCCACTGCTACCCTAGACTGCAGCCACAGCCAGCAGCCAGACTCATCTCTGCCTCTCCTCACGATGCTCGTGCCTGGTCCCGCAGAATGGGCAGCGCAAGCGCCCCGATCCCCAAGGTCGGCAGCCACGTCCCTCCCAGAGCTGCCCAGCACAGCCCACACCCGGCTGCCATGCCCTGCCTGCTCCCTGGCCCCCTTGGCCATGTTACCTGTACATTGTCTCTGCCTCCACGTCTCCGAACCAGACCTTGAGGTGTGCGTGGAAGTACTCTCCCTGCACCTCCAGCATGGCCACGTCCCCGCCGCCCGTCAGCTGAGACGGGCAGAGCACAGGGCAGCGCGTCAGGTGGTGGCATGAGCCAGACTCCTTCTCCCCCAGGATGCTCTGCCCACCACAGCAGCCCAGACCCAGGCATTCCCACAGCACCCCAAAACCGGGAGATGCCAAGCGTGGGTGCAAGGGCTCAGGAGCAGGAGCCATGACCGAGGCAGGTGACGGAGAGGCAGGGGGGGGGCGGCGGCGGCCGCCGGGGC
>NW_010541785.1:1967-5159 GCF_000687285.1 Phaethon lepturus
TGTACTCCGCCGTCTCGGTGCCGGTGATGGTCCAGCAGGAACCGTCGTTCAGCAGCTCCCGGTTGGCTTCCTTCAGGCAGGGAGATGCCTGCGGAGAGCGTCACAGCTCCAAACACACCGCAGCAGGGACGGCGGGGGACCGGCACCAGGACACCTGGCTTCTGCCCCCAGTGTCTCGGTTCCAACAAGTGACTGCTTCGCTCACTGGGAAACGGGGATTATGATGCCTTTGCAAAGACCTTGGTGACGATGTCCCCACCGAAGCAGGCAAGCTGGAGGCAGATGGCTTTGCAGCAATTCTGACCTTAATTTGGATGCAAACCCCCTTCTCTGGAAGACCCCTCCCAGCGACGTGTTCCCCAGCCAGCAGCAACACAGAGGAGCTTGGAGAGAGGACGGGGAGCACCCCGGGCATCCTCAGTCCCTCCTCGCGCTGCCGTACCTGGAACTGGATCACTTTCTCCGTGGAGAGACACAGGTACATGCGGTCACTGCCCTGGAACTGGAAGGCGCATTTGTGGAGCTGGGAGACGGGCTCGTCCACGTCCAGCATGGCGTACTGCTTTGTCACCTTCCGGATGATCTGTGGGGCGGCAGCAGCATCCCAGGGATGGTACCCGTCGCTCAGAGCCAGAGCGGCCAGGTCCATATTCCTGACACCCGCTCAGATGGAGGCTTACCAGGGGAGGCAGGGTGATGCCGGTGGCCGTGCAGACGAGCTGGACCACGGAGCCGTAGCGGATATACCCTTCCCGCAGGGGGAACTCGCTCCGGGTGCAGCACTCATCAGCTTGCCGGGAAGGAGAGAGGCAGAGTCACTGCCCCAGGCAGCTGGGCCAGGTTCCTGCATCCCCAGGCTATTTCCCACCCCTTCCCCCCAAGATCTGGCTTTGCAGGAGGGGAGAGCCAGGCTGGAGGCAGGCAGCCCTGGGCACGGCCGGCGTCGGCGGCCCCGCAAGGGTCCTTACCCAGGTGGAGGGTGAAGGCTGCCCACTGCCTGGCGCTGGCGATGAAGGCTCCCCCCTCGACGGAGAGGTAGCGGGTGCTGACGGTCTGGGAGCGCAGGCGGTTGAAGAGGGAGACTTTGGAGCCCGAGGAGATGCAGACTGCGGGGAGAGGTGGCTGGGTTAGCGCTTGCCGGGTCTGCGTGTGGCCTGAACTATGGTTTTGTCAAGGCAAGGGAGGACGCGTCCTGGTTACTGGTGTAACCAGCCTGGCAGGAGCCAGCACCGCCCCGGCTGCCTTCCTCTGCACGCGAGTGCCAGCCCAGCTGGGCTTTTCAACGGCGCAGGTGAAGACCACGGTGTGGGGAGCGTGTTGGCATCAGGGCATTACACATTGTGGTGGGTGAACCATTGGGAAATGAGACATGAATATGTCCGGATACATCCTCTTTGGGGGTGTCCATGGGCTTTGTGTCCAGCCTGGACCACTCCAGAGCCAAGCTGTGAGCACTCAGCATCCCACCCTGGGCTCACACCCACTTCCCTCCCCGCAGAGCCATCCCCGTACGCACGGTCCGTGTTCTTCAGCGACTGCTTCTTCTGCGAGGGCTTGGAGATGACCTTGATCAGCTTGCTGTGGAAGGTGCCGATCTCCTGCCCGTTGCTGAAGAAGAGCTTCAGGACCAGGCGGAAATGCTTGCGCTTGTCTGCGTCCGAGATGTACAGCGCCTTGGCACAGCCGAAGCCCTGCCAGGAGCAGAGAGGGGCTGTGGGCAGCTCCAGCCCAGCCCCGCCAGCCTTCCTCGCCCTCCTCACCCTCTCAAGGACATAATAGCACCCTTTCAAAGAGCCCCGGGTTCATTTGAAGGGGGAAATGACCGGAGATGTTATTACAGGTGGAGTGAAGAGCTGGGGATCGCAGAGGCTTTATTTACACTGGGGGCAGAGAATTCCTCATGGAAATGAATGTTCACGTGTGATTTATCCCACATAACATGAGAAATCGCCCTGGGTTTATGGTTTCCCCACCGTCCTGGCCGATACGCCGTGCCTTAGCAGCAACGCAAGCACTGCAAACAAAGGCTCTTTTTGTAAGGTTTCTGGCCCAAGTCAGACCCCGTGCTCTTTGGGGAATCCAGATAATGCCTTTTTTTTTTTTCATTTCTTCCCCGCCCCCCGTCAAAAGGTGCCAGATCTCTGCTGAAGCTCTTGAGCTTTGGGATCGATCAGGGTTTTTTTTTAGCCGTTTATCTGCAAATGAAAGACTGGGCTTTCATTTTGCGATAAGCGGCAGCGCTGCTCATTGGGAGAACATACCGGGGCTGAGGGAGCCGTGCAGTTTTTGGCAGCTCGCCTGCCACGGGGCTGCGGACCCAAAAAGATGGTGCCAAAGAACGACGGGTCTCTTTGCGAGGCTGGGGAGCCTGCCCGGCTGCTCGGGCTGCCGCACGTGCCACAGCAAGGTGGCAGAGCAGGAGCGGGGAGCGATGGCTGGGAAGGAAGGACCATGACATCCCAAGGAAGGGGACGATGTGACATCCCAGGTCGTGGGGTGACACCAGTGAAAGCCCAGCCCCTGCGTGAGTGGGGTCCCCACGGAGTGCTACTGCACAGCCCCAGGGAGCATCAGGCTTTACCTTCGCGTCCGGCTGCTCCTCGAAGCTGAGCTTCTGGGTCTCCATCAGGCTGCTGCCCATGCTGTCCAGCCCCATGTACCCGCACACCCGAAAACCCGCCTCTCCCAGGTCCCTGGCTGGAAGACATGGGAGAAGCACCCTCCAGCCCCCGCACAGGCGTGGGCTCGGCTCCTCCCGGCACGGTGGGTGACCCAGGCTCCAGCCCTGGCTCTGGACCGCAGCGGGCTCAGCCTCGAGGGGGAAAGAGGCAGCTCCCCATGGCACGGGAAGGGAGGGAGAAGATGTGCAGGGCTGCTGCCCAGCGCTTACCTTTTATCTGCTCCTGTTTTAACTTCCATCCCGGCCCGCTCAGGTAAACGCAAGGTGGGGGGCAGAAAAACCTGCAGAGGCAAGAGGGCATTTCCTTACCGCACTTCGGCATCCAGAAGATCGCTCGGGGGCGATGGGATGGCTGCGCTGGGAGCGGAGACCTTTGCCAGGGCTCACCAGCGCCGGGAGCAACCCTGCACCCTGGGAGGTACCTGGGGCTGCAGCGGGGGGCTGGGGACCCCCTGGCTGGGGGGTGCGGGCAGGGCTGGCCGGAGGCATCGGGCTGTGCTGAAGCCCTGCAC
>NW_010541786.1:0-15828 GCF_000687285.1 Phaethon lepturus
TAGATATATAACTATTCTATAATATTATAGTACAGTTTAAAACTGTATAGGTTCTCATATATGCATGAGTAATTAGCACTGTCCATGTCCACATCAAGTTAACTATCTTAGCTTTTGCCACAGTATGACTTTCATAAGGCTTTTTCCATCAATGTGTGTTGTTTTCCAGCATAGTAAGAAATAAAAATGTATTTCAGGGTGAAAGGACTCTTAAAATTGTACTTTGTGTAGACTTTTAAAATCTAACTCATAATTAAATATTGTGGTTTTCTCGTAACTGCTTCATAGTTGAGAAAAATGCAGATTACCTCTTCAAGAGCCTTTCAAATTAGTTGCTAACGCGTTAGTGTTTTGATTTGTTTTTTTTAACCTAATTTTTATAGGGGGATATCTTGAAGGAATTGAATTTATGTCTTCTGATGCTGGAGAATCTAATTACTTTTCAACACATGGAAACAAGGGTTTCTTACATTTCTGAAAATATGATAGCATGGATTTAGTGTTGGACCTGCATTTTTGGATTTTTATTGTTACCTCTATGGCTGAGCTCTAATGAAATGTGTTAAGAGTTCTGGTTTGTTCCCCCCCGCTATTGTTCGAATTGCTTGTGAGTAATAGAACATGTGGATCAGTACCGCCTATACATTAATCTACAACTTAATAAATAAAACTAATTAACTTCAATTGTTTAATTATATGAATTTATAGTCATCATTCTTTGTTGCTCTGCAAGAAAATTTAGAAGAATCTCAAAGGATGAACTCTTAAGATGGTGTCCCAAGAAATTTAAAAGAAGTTTAAACATACTACATAGCTCAGGTGTGCATAAGAAGGAAATTACTGTCACTGCTGGATGGCAGCATAAGAACAACATGAGTTGATACAAGTTTCTAGGCAGCTGAAGTATGCTTGCTAGGAAGACACTGTGTACATGAGTGTCAGTTCTCAGTTTGTTTCCTGGAGTCAAATTAACTGGCTAGGATCTGATCCAACAGAACTGTTAGCTCAAGTTCTGTGTCGATGTAGCTAGAGAGAACTAGCAAACCTGGCTGTAGCTGATCTGGTTCTGCAAGGATGCAGCTAAGGCTGTATTGTACACTCCTGGGGGTGTGTTGTAGATACGTCATTGGTTCCTTATGGGTCAGCTCAGCTCTGGGTGACCTTACTAGGTCAGTTTGTGATGCTTTGTGGAGGCAGGCTCTTCTTTCTTCCCTGTAGTTGAGTTCTTGGGAGGGACCTTGCATTGAGCTAGGGTCCATGCCATATGTTTGTACCTTGCCCCTGCTGTGATAAACCATAGTGACTGGAAATAGGGAACCAGTACAAACCCTCTTTTAAGTATGTTTAATTTAACTAATTTAGTTCAGTTCAAATTTAACTGACCTGACCCTGAGTTTAGTCCATGCTGAAGTACTGTGTTTAGGGACATGTTGTTGCCTCAGGCATTACACCAGGCCTAAGCTACCTAAACTAGCTATGTGCATTGGTGCTGGTAATCTACATAGTCATCTATAATGTGTGATGAGAGCGTTTTACTGTGATACAATACATACAACTCATGCAACACTGCAACTATTGTTACATTGTTGGGATTCAAGCTGTAAAATATCTGAATGATGCACTTCTCAGTTCATCTAGGTTTATTTTGCCTTTTTTTCCTTCCTGTTACCTTCAGTAACAGTTTATTGTCTGTACTGGAAACAAGGTGGAGAGGTATCAAATAAAGTGAATGGGGAGGAGGGAAGAGGAGGTGAGGCAAAACCCTTGGGCAAATTATTATCTGTATGTACAATGTCTAAACTGCTGAATAAGCTAAATTAGACACCAGACAGATGTTACTTACTTATATCACTCTGTCCAGCTTTGGCATAGTTACAGTAATCCTATCTTTACATGGATGAAGTGATCTTGAAACACTTCTGCATTGGGTTAGATAGGTGCTAGCTCTCTCCATATTGATTACAAGAATGTTATCTAGCCAGTTGTAATAACGATAGATGCTGACTTTATGAACAGTATAAAAAGTAATTTCCATTCTGAGATTTTTCAGTAACTTTTCATGCAATAGTTGTCTTTTTCATACTACTATAATTAACTTCATAGTCAATTAAGTACTCCCCCCACCCCCAATTTAAGTGCTTTCTGTGCTCAAAGTGCTGTCCTAGATATGACATGTATGTTGGGAGTTTTAGATTTTTAGTCTGAATTTAAAAGAAAATGCTGCACTCTCTGTATTACAAGAAAAGGTTGAAAATACGAACTCATTTTTCAGTGTGCTGTGTTGTCTTTCTAAAGCTAAAAAGTATCTGAAAGAGGCTGATTAAAAAGGCTGAATATCCTTGCCTGGTACTCATACAGTTTAGGTGTCAAGTCTTAGTGGCAAGAAGGTCTATGCACACTTCAGTGTGTCTGACAATTGGAGGTGATAATCAAGCTCCACATTACATGGTCAGGGTCAAGAGAAAAAATTCCTGCTTAATTCTCTGTTTCAGTGAACTACCAGAACAATGTTTCAA
The DNA here is from genome assembly GCF_000687285.1 of Phaethon lepturus. Lineage (NCBI taxonomy): Eukaryota > Metazoa > Chordata > Aves > Phaethontiformes > Phaethontidae > Phaethon > Phaethon lepturus. The sequence goes on from NW_010541786.1 coordinate 2,517, forward strand.
GTCCGACACAGCATGAATGTGAATCTTTGCTATGGGTAAAGTATAGGTAGACTGAAAACTTAATGTCAAACACAAAGTCAAAAAGAGTGTGAGATTTCTGCTTGATTTAAAAACAAACTAACCAACCTAAAGGAGTTCTTGTGTAAGTGATATTAAATGCATATCAAAGAATCTTAGCAATTTTTCACTTTGAAACATTTTTACAATAAAACATGCCTCTCTTGTAAAGTCATTTGAGTTTTGAACTTTTAAATATGACTGAGTTGAATATGGTGAATTTTGAACATCTGGGAGAGCATATGTGACAAAACGATTATTCTGTAGCACACATAGCTTTGAAGAACTGCTGCTGTTGTGAGTCAGGAGCAAGACACACAGCTTTTAATAGACTTGTTGTGAGCTGTCAAGGATTTCAGTGCTCTCTTTTTTCCATACTTATCTGAATTCTGCTTTCAATTGGACAGGATAGTTTTACTCCAGATGTATGTAGATCTTATCTTGTGAAATAATGAAAACCTTAGAGAGGCACGTATTCTTAATGATTCTTTCTGACACACTTGCACATCCAGTTTCAAGAGGTACTGGCATACAACTGTCATATTTGGTTAACAGGCTCTTAGAAGCAGACTTCTGGAAGTCAGTTCAATATTTGTCCAAAAAACATTTGGATGAGCAGCTTTCTCAAACTTTGTGAATATGCTGTATGTGATTTCAAGCAGAGTCTGTCAGAAGTCTCTAACTACTGATGGTTGATGCCATAACTCTTCCTGAACAAAGATAATTTGTCCCTTTCTTTTTCTTCTTTCTTTGCCTTTTGCCAGGAATAGTGAAGTCAAAGGTGAAATTCATTCTCTTGGCAGCTTAAATTTTGGCTTTCCAGCCTTTGAAATAAGATTGTATGTGTATATAGTATTTAATAGAAACCTTACGAATATTTTGTTTAGTGTATTGCCAAAACAGCTTTGGTCACAAAGATGCTCAAATAATTTTATTAGAAACAAAAGAGAATTTTGTTGGAAAATGTATTTTCACTGCCAGAGGAGTGATGGGTTTTCTCAAGTGTTCTTCAGAATAAGAGTTCTCCTACTGTACTGTAAGTAATTGAATTTGGTACACTTTAGGAATTGAATTTGGTACACATGGCTTATATTACCGAGTGAGTGGTGTGAAATGTAAGCTGTTAATGTTTTGTCCTGTATGTTTGCTCTCCTTTTTCTGATTGTAGGTATTATCCTTTGCAACAGGATCCCAAATGTTTACTGAATACAGTCTATTCTCTTTGGTTCTTTAAAAGCATTCCTTTTAAAGCAAGCTTTTATCCTGCTGTTTGACTTAGAGCTTAAATTGTGGCATATCTAGTATTATGTGGATTAATCATATGTCCTTAATTTTGTTTCTGGAGTTGCAATTGTCTCATCTTTGCATTGTCTCAATGTTGTCTTGCTGATGGAGTGCTTACTTGCCCTTTTAAGGATGTATTTGTACAGTGTTAAATTCACAAGTGATCTGTGTTCATTGGACTGTGAATTGTGGACCATCAGTGACACGTTACCCACTTCCATTGCAGTGGAGTTGAAAATAGAAATTTGTGACAATCCCTTTGTCATGGCAAGTTGATTTATCAGACTTTCTCTCCTTTCTGAAGAAATCTGAAGCCCTTTTATTGCATTCCTGACTCATTTGGATTTCTGCTTAGAAATTTCTGTTCAGAAATCCAAGAATTTAAGAGTTGTCTCTTGGGTACTTTCTGTCTCTTCCAAAGTACATTTAGGCTTCCTTATTAAACATTTAACTTCAGCTATATACGGCAATCATCTCAGGCATTTCTGGTGTGCTTGAGACGGCACCAGAGAAAGACAGAAGATGCACAGGACATTACACATTGATCTGCCTAGTTTTTATTCACAGCCATTAGATGAGCAGAAAAGTACAATCTGCCCACAAGAAACAGATTTGCTTCTATTTGAAATATGTCTTTGGGAGTTGTAGCTAAACCAGTTTAACATTTCCATTCTGAATTTTGTCAGGTTTTTGCTCTTATAGAACTGTATGCATGCCTTAACAGCCCCCACTGCCACCCTGTGTGTCTGTCTGAATTTTTAGTAACTCATAAGCAGTGTGTTTTCTCTTGTTTGTTTTGAGCTGTTCTGAAAACATTTATTAAATTGTTATGCTGAAACTGGTGTAGCTTCTTAGCTCTCCACCTTCTTACTCCCCCTCCTTTTTGTGTTTTTTTTTTTTTACTTCAGAAAGGAAAGTCATGAGAAGTCATGAGAAGAAAGTGGCATGATAACCTAATTCAGTAAAGCATTCTCTTGTGCTTGAAGTAGAGTCCTTGCTAATTTTTCTGTTGGAGTGTTAGACTCTGATAACCATGCATGCTCTAGAGATACCTGAGTCAATAGGGTCATTTGCCAAGGATGTTTCGAGGTCAAGGGGTGGTTTTGCTTCAGGAAGGCTGCACAGTCTTTTGGCCTTTTCATGAAGAGTGCTATGTTGTGGCCAGTTCATTTAGTCTGTGGTGCTTTCACTTTTCAATGATGTAAAGGACTGGCAAAGCATATTAGTGTGAGTGGTGGTTTTGCAGCAAAAAGGCTTATTCAGTAAAAAAAACGGTATCTGTCACAAAGTTTTAAATATGGAACTGCTTGGAGGAGGGATGCGAATGCTTCCAGCCACACCACAGCCTGATCTGGCTTAGGCTGATGATTGTAGCCAGACAAAATGGTAAAAAGTCCTGTTACTTTCAAAAGTAATTGAAGAAAAGCTTGTTCGTTATAAGCTATTGCTGTGTGGAAAATTTATTGTGTTGGTCCATCTTGCAGTGATGTGTTCCCAGGTGTTTCTGTCTTGAGTTCCTTCTGTGCGGTCACTAGAAGTACCCATGAAGCTCTCCAAAGCTACTTTGCAGGTGCAACAACTTTCTGAAAGAGTCTTTTTATGATGGAAGGATTGAAAATGTAGTCCCAGCTATTTTAGTTTTACTGGGAAATGAGCATATTCTTTTGCATACCTGTGTGTCAGTCATACTTTTAACTTTGCAGAAAAGGAAGGGCTGCTCTCCAGCTGAAGAGTCAAATCTACTGGCCTTGTTCCCTTTCCTACCCACTCAGTCCCCTGCAACACTGCAAAAGTATTTATGATATCATTAAAGTTTAACCATTTCTTTTTATTAACTCGTGTATGCTTATCCTGAAGAACTTCTCAGACTTGTAGGTTACATGTGGCAATTTCACTGTATAAAACAGAGTGATCAGTACTTATTAATGGGGTTGGACTTTCTTTCCCGTTAGATTTGGTATTCACCCTGTGGCCGGCCGTATGCCTGGTCAGCTGAATGTACTCCTAGCAGAAGCTGGTGTTCCCTATGATATCGTACTGGAAATGGATGAGATCAACGAAGACTTCCCAGGTTAGCATGCGACGTATAAATTTCCATTAGACTGGATTTGATCTTGTCAATTTTTATTTGATCTTGCTTTTATATTTCACAAGGATTTTAAAAATAGAACATCTCACTCAGGCCATTCAGTTTCTTTTTGTGCCTCTTGTGATACCACTGTAGAGAAGCAGAGGCCTTTCTCTTGCAGTGTGAGTGCTCTCTCAGTTGCTGGCAAGTGAGCACAGAGGAATACAGGAAATAGCCTGACTCAGAAGCAGAAAACTGAGAAGCAGAGAGTACAGACAGGTAAAACAAAGGGAAATATTCAATGCAGGAGTACAGAAAAGAGTAGATATTGGAAGGGAGGTTAAACAGGCCTGTGAAACTTGTATTTTCCCATAACCAAGAGAACAGTGGTGTGTTTTGGTTGGCCTGAGGTTTTTTGTTTGGTTTTTTAAATTGTATATAGCTGTGAAATAAATGACAAATGCTGTGTCTCTTTTATCACTGCTATCACTGTTACTGCTCCATACAGGAAAACTACTGTTACTTCTTTAGGTCAGGTGCTGTGGATGACTTGACCCTGTCATGTCTTGCAAACCAGTATAGCATTGTACAGACAACTTTTGGCTTTCTTACATCTTTCTTTAGAAATCAGAAAGTTGCTGGTAAAAAGGTTTTTTGAAAGAATATTCAAAGGAGAAGCCAGGCACAAAGCAATTTGAAGGTGATGATACTACGTGTATGAAACCACATTTAAATATCAAAGGATTTAACTTTTGTGTGGCAGAGTGGCCTAACGAGTCCCTTGGAATGGGGTTGTGGATGCTTGCAGTTTGCTGGAGGTAGTTAGTAGCACACTTGGGGAAAAAGTATAATATAGTCAGAACTGTACTATGTATTTTCCCAGACTCTGATATATAACTTGCCTGATAAGTTTGTAAAATATTTGTGAATGAAAACCCCATAAATGTTTGAAGACTGCTTACTGTAAGGGGTGGTTCTGCCTCTAAAGAGCAGATCTAACTCAAAAACATGTATCAGCCTCAGTGTTCAGGTTTGAGATAATTTTTCATGAGTTTTATTTGTTTTGCTGCAGAAACTGACTTGGTCCTTGTAATTGGTGCAAATGATACAGTTAATTCAGCAGCTCAGGAAGATCCAAACTCTATCATAGCTGGAATGCCAGTTCTTGAGGTCTGGAAGTCCAAACAGGTGAGACGAACAGAGTTGCATTAGCACCTACCTTCAGGAGTATGCTTTTAAAAACATGGTTTATAGGATAAGCTAACAAGATTCTTCTACTCTTCTGGTTTCCATGAGAATCTTTTCTGCAAAGGCGTCCAACAAAACAGTCAGTACTTTGCAAGTGTGATGCATTGTTCATGATTTTATAATCATCAGCAAGTGCTTTAGTGAGACTAATGATGACTGCAGTAGAAAAGAGCAATGAAATTGCTTCTACTAAAATATGTGACTAGAATAAATGATGTTCTGCTTACATCTGCAGCCCTGAAGCATTTCTGTACAAATATCTGCTTTTTTAAGTTTATAGGAAATTCCATTGGCAAGTTTAATATTGAGGAGGAAATGCAAAAACAAATAATAAGTTTAAATTAAAAAAAACCAAAAAAAACAAAAAGAAACAATGAGTGGCTGGGTTGAGTAGAGAGCTTAGTCTGTTCAGATTGAACTGATAGCTTAGTTACCTCACTAGTTTTGTTCTTTGAAAGCCACATTGGTCTAAAGTACATATACTTGAGTTTCCTTGATGTGAAATCTTTGATCTCTTGTTATGAACCCAGTTGTAGCCTCAGTTCTTCTATGGCTTAACTATTCAAGTACTCAGTCATAGGCACATACATTTATCAAAGTTCTGTGCTTAGCTATGTCTTGCAATTTGGGAAATAAATATGTGCATGGTTAAAAGTTGCTAAAGCTTCGCAGTTTCTCCACTGAAGGTGCCGTGGTTAAGTTGCTTGATATTTAATAGCTAAAACCATCTGAAATTTATTTTAGGATTTTTATTTTTATTTTATTTTATTTTAAAATCCCATGTATGAAGTAATACAGAATAATAGTCTGGATAAATACTAGAGAGCGTTGCACCAAGTATTGTTGTGAATGTTCATCTGAATTGTGTTGCTGTTGGGGAACTCGATTCTTAAATTAGTTCAAAAATATAAAACCTTCAAAAACCTTCTATGTTACAATCATCAGTCCCTATCTTGCTTTGACTTTATTACATTTAATAAAGTAAAAGCATATGCATGTGTAGTGTCCACAGTCTCTTCATCTGACATGTAATATTGTGTTTAGCAATAAAATGTTTCTGAAACTGGTCCAGATATCAATTTATCTGCTATATTAAAATTTGAAATACAGTTTTTGCAGCAGTGAGCACCCTGTTTTGGCTAGGGATCTCTCTTCCTTTCCCTTCATTTGTGGAGGCTGGTTTTGTGTTGTCTTTGAGGGGAATGGTGGTTGGTTTTTGCTGTTTCAAACATGAACTCTTTATCTGCAGGTCATTGTAATGAAGAGATCTTTGGGAGTCGGTTATGCAGCGGTGGACAATCCAATCTTCTACAAACCAAATACTGCCATGTTGTTGGGAGATGCTAAGAAGACTTGTGATGCTCTGCAGGCCAAAGTCAGAGAATCGTATCAAAGCTAATACTGATTTATATTCCACTCATGATTGTGACTACAGTTTTGTCATGGAAAACAAGAAGAATCTCTTACTGTCATAATGCAGCCGGCATTTGGAGAAGACTGCATTGACTCCTCGGAGATGTAGTTCAATCAGGGAATGTAGGCTTTTATGAGAGAGTGTGCACATTAGCCCTTCAAACTAGATCTCCCATGAGACAATGCATTAAAGAACAAAAATGTGCTTTTTAAGGTTAACAGTGAGCTGTTAGAAGCAAGAACCAATAACTTGGTGATCATCTTTAAGTAGTTATTGGCTTCTTCCTCCTAATTGTCTGTACTTTTTTCATGGAAGTTCACTAAAAATACTGTGCCAAAATTATATTCTGTCTTATCTTCAAAGCTGTGCTTTGGCCAGTATGGACAAAATAAATAGTTGTTTCATCAAAATTTAAATCAAGATTGCAAACAGATGCAAGCAGATGCAAATAGAAGCTTACATAGTTTGAGATTCTAAACAGAATATTCTGTTAATACAGAAAAATTGAAATGTTTCTTTTGGGGATTATGTGGGTGCTGTGAATGAGGAACATTTTAGAAAAGGTACTTTTCTTTAAAATACAGTTCCACTTTTTTGCAGTGCCCACTTACATTATGTAAAACGAAACACGATTTCAGGGACCTACCAAGCGATCTTCAAGCCTGACAAGGAAATGTACACTTACTTGCACTGCTTAACTGTTTTAAGCAGCTGCTAAATTCTCCATCTTTTCCAGACTTTGCCTTTTTAAATGTCTGGGGAAAAATAAGATCCAGTTCTGTACAGGCAGGACATCTTGCATACCTGATCTGTTCACAGAATTTGGACCACAGTGTTTCAGTTCATGGTCACTTAGAATTTTAACTATATTTGCTACTTTAAAATTTAGTGATGCTTTCTTAATTAACATTTTTGTGATGCTGGAAAAGGCACTTCTGAACATATTTAAGATGCTGGAGTTTATTAGAATTTTTCTAAATAAATAAGCTATTTTTTGGACAGCACAGAAACATTATAAAACACTTATAATCCAGTGTTTTGATTATTTGACTTCTCCCTAATCTAATTAAAAGCTCTGTTTAATTCCCATAAGTTCAGCAAAGAATTAAATTAAATTATGACATAGATGGCTGTTTTGTTTTTATTATGTTAAGTGTATTTGAGTGGAACTCAAATATTTGCCTAATAAAATGAATTTATCATGTTTCCATAATGATGTAGCAACTGTCCATGGTGACGAAGGCTAAATAGAAATAGCTGTACTTGTGTTAGAAAGCATTCATATCTGGGGAAGACAAACTATTATGAAGTCTTTAAATTAATCCATCTTGATTGATAGAACAAACTTTTTATTACACCATGTATAGACACCTTATATAATATTTCTACTTAGCTACCTCTGTTTTTATGTGAAGATCACTTAAAACACAGACTTGGAACAGGTAATGCATTAAGAAATGTAACAAGGTATAAAAGAAGCTACCCTTTTTGCAAATCTCTTTTATATAGTTGAATACAAAATATGTAAGCATTAATATGCTGTACACTGCAGGAAAAGACTTGTAGTTAAATTTTAATTTAAAACATTGCAGCTGCTATATTTGAATGTAGCATGTATGGCCTCGATTTCGTTGTATTCAACTTTTCTTTTAGGACTGCAAAAAAATAGGAGGGAAATGGGAGAAGGGGAAAGACAGGGAAATAAAACTCTCTCCCTCCCAACTAAGTGAAAAAGGGATTTGGTGGGATTTAACATCCTAAATTTATTATTGTCAAACTTCAGGTATCTAACTGCGGTATGCAACATGTCTCTGCTTATAAACAGCTCATACAAGACTTAGTTTTTCTTATTAAAAACATAATTTTTTTTTTCCTTTGTATTCGGGGAAAAAAACCCATACTTTTATGTTGGATCAGAGGTACCAGTGTTATCTTTAAAACTGTGCTTTACCATGAAACACCAGGTAATTGTTGAAGAGCTAATAAAAAGTTGATTATTTTTCTTTACTGATCACTGTTTCTTTTCTCTTCTGTTGTCTTTCCTGAGTAGGTAAGTAGTCTGAGATTCTTTCTGAGAGTTAGAAGACCAAAATGCCACCAAAGGATATTGAGATTGAAGAATGTAGTGAAAAGGAATCATAGTGAAATATGCATATTTCTTTTTTAAATTTGAATGGTTCTTCATTCATTCTAGATATGGCTGGTATCACCTGACCTTAGTAGCTCCACTATGAGCTTTTCTAGTAAATGAAGAGGATTAGACAACTTCTGAGAGCAGTTGGTCAGTATGTGTTGCCTTTCTGACTTACAAAAAACAAAACAAACCCATAAGAACTAACTTGGTTGAGTACTTAATTTTCCATTATCTGAGGAGTGAGATGAATCCTGTTCCTTTGAGCCTGATACCATATAATAGTTACCAATAATAACTAAGAACTGTGCTTCAGTTCTTAGTTATTTAGTTCTACAAGATGATCAAGTTGATTGTTGTGATGACTTCAGTTTCTACCTTCAAAGTAAATGACAGATGAATAATCTTAGCCATCTGATAGTCTATTCAGTTGCATCAATGCACAAGTCTGCCATGCAACTTTCATGTTTTCTTCAAGTTCTGGTCAAGCTGAAACTTGAGGTCTCTTTCAGACTGCAGCCTGGTATTGATTCATGAGGTCACTTCTCTTCCCTCTTGATTCAGCAGCCCACCTGGGAAGCATATACCCACACTGTGGATTGGTAGTCTGACAAATGGTAAAGCTGTAGTCCTTTTGTGGATCTGACTACTAGTTTGAAGATCACATGGTGTCTACCCTGCCTCCAGCTGCTCATTAGCACCCAAGAGGCATTTACCCTAGCCTGCCTCAAGCAGGCTGTGAAACTGTTCTGATCGGATCGTGGCAAAGTAGTGCAGCAAGAACAAAAGGAGAAAGGGTGGAAGATAGTGATTGATTTCTGTTCACCTAGTGGAACGCTTCCAGTTTGCAGTGTGTGTCCATGGTCTTGAAACACCTTGATTCTTTGCGTTTAAGAGAATTTGTACTATTAAAGTTACAGAGGAATTTAGGTTGGAAGGATCCTCTAGAAATAATTTTGTTCAGTCCCCTCATGAAAAGAGATCCAGTTTGGTTATTTGATCAGATTGCTCCAGGCTTTGATTTGAACATCTCTTGGGTGAGGTTGCACAGCCTCTCTGTTCCCCTATTCCAGTGTTTGATAATTCCCATTCTGAACAAGTTTTTTTTTAATATCTGATTGGGATTTCCTTTGCTGCAACTTCTGTGCATTATCTAGTCTAATGCTGTTACTGTGCCCCTCTGAGAAGAGTGTTTTCACCACTGTCTCATGGAAAACAACAGGAAAATTCTGCTTTTATCCTTCTAAGGCTGACAAACTAGGTTCTTTCCTTTTCTCCTTGTATGTCATATGTGAACAATGGGTCACAGTTTAGCTCACTTCAGTATGTCAATGATTTCTTGTACTGTTCACACTAATCCAGACGCAGTCTGCCAAGTACAAAGTGCAGGGGAGTCATCACTTCCCTTACCTGCTGGCTCTATGCTTACTGGTGCAGCCCAACCAATACACAGTTGGCCATTGCTGCAAGGTTGTGCTGCTGTTTCATAATGGTCTAGTGGGACCATCTTGTTTTCCACAGAGCTGTATTGTAGCTAATTGGTCCCTGCTCTGTACTGTTGTATGGTTGTTCCATCTTGAGCAATGGACTTTGCATTTGCCTTGGAACTAACTGTTTCGTAGCCTGCGGAGGTCCCTCTGGCAAGTCATGGCTTCCAGTATATAACTTGTTCCTGCAATTTGCTAAAATCTGTGAGCTTTTTGTGAATGCTTTCCTTCCCATTGTCTGGGTCTGTAATAAAAACATTAAAGAGTGTATGTTGACTTCAGTACTGACCCCCTCATGAATGCTATTGCTGTTTCACCACTAGCTAGGCTTCATCCTGTGATCAAAACCATTTCAGTCTGGTGGATGAGACAGTTTTCCACCTCATCAATATTCCAGTTGTGCAAACTATTATGTCACCAATGAGCCTGGATGCTGAGGGAAAGCTTGTCAAAGGCCTTGCTAAAAATCAAGGTAGGCAACATCCGTTGCTCTTCCTGTGTCCACAGGGTCAGCCATCTCACTGTATGAGATTAGGTTGGTCAGGCATGATTTACCCATGGAGAAGAGAAGGCTCTGGGGAGACCTTAGGCCAACCGTATCCTGGGCTGCATGCAAAGCAGTGTGGCCAGCAGGTCAAGGGAGGTGATTCTGCCCCTCCACTGTGCTCTGGTCAGACCCCACCTGGAGTCCTGTGTCCAGCTCTGGAGCCCTCAGCTCAGGAAAGACATCAACATGTTGGAACAGGTCCAGAGGAGGCCATCAAAATGATCAGAGGGATGGAACACCTCTCCTGCGAGGACAGGCTGAAAGAGTTGGGGTGGTTCAGCCTGGAGAAGAGAAGGCTCCAAGGAGACCTTCTTGCAGCCTTCCAGTACTTAAACGGGGCTTAGAAGAAAGATGGGGACAGATTTTTTAGCAGGACCCATTGCGGTAGGACAAGGGGGTAATGGTTTTAAACTAAAAGAGCATAGATTTAGACTCGACCTAATAAAGAAACTTTTCACAGTGAGGGTGGTGAAACACTGGCCCAGGTTGCCCAGAGAGATGCCCCATCCCTGGAAACATTGGAGGGCAGGTTGGATGGGGCTCTGAGCAACCTGATGTGGTTGAGGATGTCCCTGCAGGGGGGTTGGACTAGATGACCTTTAAAGATCCCTTCCAACCCAAGTTTCTATGATTCTAAAATTTAAATTCAAAAACCCACCCCAAAACAAAAAAATCTTTTTCTCCACTAGTATATGCATGTGTTTGTGTAAGCCTTCAAATTCTGCAGGAAAACTTCACAGGAAGGAATTTGAATACTGGGGGATCTGGGTGCTCTGTTCTGTACCTAAGCAGTGCAGTTCAAATACTTACTCTGTAAGATTTGCAATGAGTATTGTTCCAACAATATCACTATGTGGGGTGGTTTAAAAAAAATAAATTACAAACAGTAATGACTTGCATAATCCAACTGCTCTGTAGCTGCCTAGAGGATATATTGCATTAACTGTGTTAGACTCATATGATACATGGTTCTTCCTGAGAAGAAGAGACATATTTACACAATTTCATAAATGGCTTAGTAATATTTGAAGCTCCAAGTTCCCAAAAAGTGACCTTTTCAAGTAGCAAAAACAGTCCTAAAATATTAAGGTATTACTTGAGAAATTAAAGGACCAATTTATAGCCCTTATTACAAGGCAATCATCATAATGACTTCTAAGGAAAGAACTTCTTCTCCGGTTGCAAAGATAATGGGAAAAGTTAGCTAATGAGAAGTGAGTGAATGGAAAAAAGTGTTAGAGGAAACATAACTTAATTATTCTGCTTTCTCTGTTTCACTTTTGCCTGGAGGCAGATTTTCCCTGAGAATGGGGGGATCATACTCTTCAACTGAATGTATGCATAGGTAGCTTGTGTTCTTCCCTTAATGACAGTTGATGGGTTTTATTTTTCCCCATACACTCCAAGACTGCATATAGCCCTGTACATCATTCTGAAACCTGGCACGCCACAGTCCAATTTTCTGCACAGCATATATAAATTATAAATTAATACCCAGTTTCACTTACCTGTTAGAAATGTTTTTTTTTACTTCCCTAGAGAAATGGCTCTCAATTCTATATTGCTAATTTTTCAATTCACATCTCTTGACACATTTTTGAACTCTATAGGTTGTACTTCTGCAAAGCAGTTTCAGTTAAGACAAGGCTATGGAAAATAACTATTAAAACTTATTTACCTACTACAACTGTCTTTGGAATATTATGTGATCAAGAGGTACAAAATACTCCTGTTATACATTTTGAAAATAGGGTCAAAGTGGGTCAGGCAAGATGGGAAAGAAATTGTATGTCACAGAAGTAGTCATGCTGCAAAGATCAGACCTTTACTTTACATGGCAATATACTTTGAAAATAAGATTATACATGATGCAGTTCTGTTAGATGTGCTGAAAACAGCGTGATGTTTTGCAATTAGGCGTGAGACCAGAAGAAGGCCCTGTGTGTGTCTTGACCTTCTTTTCCTGTCCCTTGGTGACAAAACCGATAAAACTGGTTATTATCCAAACCTTGCCCTATTAAAGGAACAAAGCAATAAAGGAACTGGATGACAAAAGGGCTGAGGGGGCTTCACACTCAGTAAGAAGTGTCTTCTGAAAGAAGATTGCAGTTGAACTCGAGCACAGCATGAAATTAAGTTATTCTATTACATGGTCAGTCTAACCCCTAATTTAAAAAATCCCTAGCAGAATAGAAACTAACAGCTAGTGAACATAAAAAGCTCAAGCAGATGTTAAAGCTGTCTCATGCAGTAATAACTAGCAGTTGCCCATTTTCCGTATTAAAATATTACAGATGTGGATAGGAAAAACCATTTGGTTTTCTGATTTTACATTCTCAGAAGCTCATTGTTGTCATAGGCCATGGTACAATGAACTTAAGTTCTCAAGTGTTTTATGGTGGATTTGTTAATGTGTGGACACAACACAGGAAGTTGGCTCTTTTCTAATTTATGGGCACATCAACAATCCTTATTTTTCATCAGCACTCTGTCCCCAAACATATCCATTGAATGTTAGATTAGTGAACCATATAAGATGAGGTGATCTAGTCATATTTGAATTTTAAAACCGGAGAAGTGTAATCAACATAGTGCATTGTTATATTTTTCATGTTACATCCCTGATGTAACATTGACTTGTTGTTTTTAAACTTACAGAGATATCATAAACCATACTTTCTACCTGGTCAATCTGATCTGTGAACAGTGTTAAGGTTACCTGTGGAGCTGCTGAATTTTGTCTGTAGACCTCAGAGCCATTCTTTTCTGCAGGGCAATGGAGCAAAAGGTATCTGTTGCCTTTTTACGTACTCATTCCTTTTTTGGTTTGTGTGAAATCATTATGACATTTGGTGTTTAAATGCTAACTCTTACTGAGTGATCTAATTTCTGTTGTCCTCTGAAGGAGGTAATCACCTTTGCATTTTTGTGGAGTTGATCTTACAGGAAACCATGCAGTAGCTCCACCTTTCTGTCCTATATGTATAAGCTAGAAAAGAGTGTCAGCTTCTCATCTCTGCCATAGACTGACCACTGTCGTTGGTCCTAAATCACAGAATCACAGAATCACTAAGGT
>NW_010541787.1:0-3787 GCF_000687285.1 Phaethon lepturus
GCTGCAAACCCGTTTCCATCAATGGTGCATTCGAGCGAGCTTCTGAAACGACTGCTGCGGCACTCTCCACCCGGTGTGCCTCACGGGCCGGGACGGAAGTCTGGCGGCCGTACGTGCCGACGGCGAGCACGGCGTTGCGAGGGGTGGCTGCGATTTGTCGTGAGCAGCCGAGAGCATTTGCATGCGGTTGAGAATACCTAGCATGTCACCAGGAGGTGTTTTTGTGGTTGGCCATTTGCTAACTACTCCTGCGTAAGGGTTTGACCCCAAGCCCATTAGGACTAATGGAAAGACCCTTGGTGACACCGAGGGATCGGCTGACGAATTTGCCCAGCACATTAACGGGGTCCGAAGCCGTTCAGCAAGACAATGATGCAGTACGGCAGCCAGGAGGGCGTCTGAGCGCGGTTTTGTCTGCCTGCAGCCCGCTGATTTCGCTCTCGGTGATGCTGACCACTGCGGCCAGGACAGCTGTAGGCTACCCGGCCTTGGAAGCCAATGCAAGGATAATTAAAGTCGACTTTCAAACCAAAGTTCAAAAATAGGGCAACACAGTGCGTTCTGGTTGGGATTTTCAGGCTGCTCAAGGCTGCTCAGCAGAGCACTGAAATAAACGAAAGCAGAATTAGAAAAGAAAGAAGAATATGAGGGAAATATGTCTAACGTTACAGATTCACTACTAAGATGCTGGAAGGTCCTGAAGTTTGGAGACTACCTCGTAGTAGCAGGAATTTTGGCCTGTGGTTAGCTGCTTTTTTTGCCAAGTTGGTAATTATGACTTTTCACCGCCTTGCACAGATTTTTGTTTAGCGACGTTTGTATCGTTTTAAAGATGAGATGTAAATTTCAGCAAGTTTAAGAAGAGGAAGCAAGCAGGACGTGGGCAAACATTTCAGTAGAGTTAGAAAGATATTTCAGCTCCTGTCAATACTGTACTATGCCCCTACACTCTGTGAGCATAATTGCAAGTTAGCACACACGTGAGAGCTGGAGCTGAAAAATTGTTTGACTATTGATCATGGTATGAGACTTAAAATGAGCAGAAGATATTATTTCATGGCAGAAGACACTGGTTCATTTTAAAATATGCTGAATAAATGGTTCCCTAGCTTCTCTCTCTGAAAGCTGGTTTGCTAAAGCAGTGCTAAGGGCAGTACTCTGCCTGGTTTTCTGTAACGGCAGAGAAAGGGCAAAACACTGATATGAAGCAAGACTGAGAGGAGGCACTGTTGGTGCCACTTGGCGTGCGACTCATCAACCTACGCATCGGCGTCTGGGGACACTTCTCCCACCCGCGGGTGTTTGAGAGGTTGCGGGGGGCTGGCAGGTGAACCCATGCTCCGGCAGGGCCTGGAGACCTGGAGAAAGGTCCTCAGGTGACCAAGCCAGCGCTAAATACCTCTGTGAGGGCGACTCAATCCCTCATCATCTGAAACGCAACTTCCTGCAGCCTTCCCACAGTTACCCGCTCCTGCCGGCGCGCGGGGAGCTGCGTCCGGAGGTGACGCAGGGACTGACTGCCGCTGCTTCCCAGGGAGAGCCTGAACTCTGCGGACATCCACGATGGTTGAATTGCCAACTGAGGAGTCAGGGGAAGAAGTAACTTACAGGAACCTCACCCCTGGTATTTAGCTATTTTCCTTCAGTTACTCCTTCTTTAACTCATGCAGACTTGGGGTGAACGCACCTTAAAGACCTCTCTGGCTGAGCACAGTGAGCGCGAGACAACGAAAGCGTCGGTGAGAGAGCAGAAGGAAAAAGGGTAGGAGCCAGCACACGTAGAATGAATGTGGATTAATGCCTTCTCCGTAGCAAGCTTGTACAATACTTTACTTGAAGGGTAATTTTTTTTTACCTGAGATGCTAGCGTTTGAGTCGTCTTTATTTTTGTTTTGGCATGAGTGGGATGTATTTCCTCCTTCAGTTAAGTAAAAAAGTAATAAGCTTTTCCTTATTAAGTAACAAAAATGACTTTCTGGAAGATTCTAATAGGAAATCTTTTACTTTCATCCTCGCTCTTTAGCCAGTCCCACTGCAGTGCACCCACCTGGGGTTTGAAAGGCAGCTGCTGGCCAAGGCGGACCTGTCTGGGAGGACATGCACCAGGCTGTGGTGCTGATGGGGAGAAATACGTTGTCTGCTGTGTTAATACATTTCAAGGGTTGATTTACTGCGTACAGCATGATTGTATTTGGGCCTTTGAAGAGTAATCCAAAATAGCTTTTAATTTGTGATGACCTTGAAAGCACACACTCTCAGGAACCTTGACGATGCATTTAGAAAAAGCAGCAATAACCATGAACTCATGTTAACTACCGTGGTTTTTACAACCAGATCATTTAAACATGTTCTGAGCAAAAAGATGGCGTGAGAACATTGTTAGCAAGCTCATTAGTCATCTGAAACTGCCAAGCACAAGCCATTAATGGTAAGAATCATATTTGATAAGAATAGTATCTGCAAAGACAAACTTCTGAGCACTTGGAAAATGTGAGCACTTAGATGGGGTTAGTTTCACCAGTGGACTTTGAAATATGGGCAGATGATGCACTCGCGTCAGCCGTGCCTTTGCATCCGGCACTGCCGTGTCCCTGCGTGGTTTTCACCGGATGAGCACTGTGCAGTTTTGGCATTTCTTTGGGTGTCCCTTTAGGAGGTCAGCAGCGGAGGAGGCACTCAACGTAAATAAATAAATAAGTAAACAAATCCTGATTTGTGCCTGTCTGTCTTTCCACTATTTATTTTCCATCCTGCTTTTATTAACCTTATTCCATAAATTTCCCTGGGCCCGTACCGGCTGGGTGCGATAAAATACTTCCTACTGCTTCTGTCACCTCATTCTCCGCTTTTACAGGGTGTCATTATTTCTGCCGAGGGCTTTCTCCTCCGGTGCAATTTTGCTTTTAATGGGTCTTACGTGAGCTGTGCTGGGACCTCCACATAAAGATAAAGGGACTTTCCAGAAACTCTTTGTCAGGAGCCTCAAACTGCAAGTCCTGCGAAATACGCAAAGCCAAGTATATGAGCATGTTATAAATTATTCAGTGTGGGCGTATGGGAGGTCTTGTTTAAATAAATACAGTGTTATCGTGAAATAGCCTGTGTGTCTGGAAAGTCTCGGGGCACTCCCAGCTGGCTCCTGCGTCCGTTGCACAGCCGAGCCCCGGAGCGGAAGGCGCTCCGGAGCAGGGGTGCGTGCGGAAAGCCCCCTTACGACAAATACAATACAATATGATGCATACAATGAACAGCAAGAAGCTTTAGTTACCCGAGGAAGAAGAAAAAGGAGAGGCAAATTGAAAAACATTTTATGGGTCATTTTCTCTTTCGCAATGTTACAGTTCCTTTTTATGATCTGCAAACTGAACAGTACAGGCTTTTTTTTTTTCCCTCCCAGGAAAGCACCCCAATAGGTAAGTGGCAGTTCAGCTTGAAAGTAATATCTTCAGCCTTGAAAGTAATATGCTTAAATAACCTCCAGCATTTAATATTTGCTATATTTGCACAGCGCCAGTGTTATTAGTGATAGGAGGGTGTGATCAAGCGTGAAAGTAATTATCAAAAAGATTTTATGAGCAATATAGTGATAAGAGAACTGCATATCTAATGCCAGAATCGGGGCCCAAGACACCGGAGAAAACGGTAACTTCTGTTTATTTAGGTATTTATGGTAACACCGACTCTGTCAGTGGCACAGGAAATACCCACCCCCCCCGCCCCGTTCAGCCCTGTCCTGCTTTTTCCTCCTTTCCAGCCGAACTCCTTTCTGTTCCATGTCCTAAGCAGA
>NW_010541788.1:0-398 GCF_000687285.1 Phaethon lepturus
TTCGATTAAATATTTTCCAACAGTTTGTTGGGCAATGAAGCGCGATTCCCAAATTTAAGTCTGTTGCTATTAATGAATTCTAGTCCCCAAGCCAATGTTGTGGGTTTTTTTCTTCTTGGGTTTTCTTTTAAAGTTAAATATATTTCTCCACGTGCCCTGGAGCTAGAGCATCTACTGAATTTTCAGCCTTCCCTGCCCAAAGCAGGTTGTCCAGCTCTGCACCCCACTTCTGCTCCGGTCCCCACCACCCGCACCGTGGCCCGGAGCTTTCCTTTCCTCTGCCTTTGCAAGCTCTTTCCGTCCCTTTTTTCCCCCAAAACCCCTTTTCCCTTCCCCCTGCAGACCCCACTGCACGGCCTGCCCCGTTGTCCCTGTCCTGGCTGCCCTCCCCCCCGGGC
>NW_010541788.1:429-3746 GCF_000687285.1 Phaethon lepturus
AGCGCCGGCGCGGTGCCCCGCGGTACCGGGGAGCTGGCGGGGACTGAGCCGCTTTCTCAGAGTTAATTTGAGGCAAGAAAGGCACAATTAGATGCACATTTCAGCCCTTCCCGACGTTCGACTAATTGAGAAGGGAATTGAGAGTTATTTTTACTTGATGCAGAATGTGGAGACGGCAAAATATTTTTCTTTCTGGAAAAGTTGTTTGGCTGTTCAGCACGGCCGAGCGAATTTCGCTGTCGCCGCAGCCCTGCGACGGCCACAGCAAAGCGCCGATAATCCAACGCAGTCAGGAGAGGAACAATACTAAAAATTACAGCTCTCAGCACCAAGCCATGCCGTCCTGCCCCAGGGAGAGGGATCATTTCCATCAGTCGGGAAACATCAGGTCACAGCGGGGACCGAGGGCTACAGCGAGTGTGTCGTGCCCAGTCTGGTGTTACAGACAGTGCGACATCTTGGGTGGAGAAAAGTGGATTACGGGATCTACCTCATGGCTAGAAGAAGCGGTGGCAAGTTCCCTGGCAAAGCTGAGCAGTTTCTGCTGCTTGCAGCCAGACACGAGCAATTTTTTTAAAGAATTCTGGTTTTCTCGTTGGGGATGGCACTATTACGATATGGTTTGGTTTTTGCTTGCAAACAGACTGGGAACTTTCTAATGGCTTCATGGTGAAAAATGGGTTTAGCAAGAGCATCAGCTCATTAGCAGCGATGTCCTGTGCGTGGTAGGAAGCTGTAGGAGAGCTGGACACAACCGGGCTGTGGATTGAAGCCGCTGAGAGGCAGAGGTGCACAGGGTATGTTGAGGTCCTCGTCCCCAAACTGGTATTTACAATGAGAAAGATGGAAACCTCTGGTCCTGATGTTAAATCCCCAAAAGAAGGCTGTCGCTATTCTCACCTTGTTCAGTGCATGGATAAGGGCAGAGAAGTTTTCCAGGGGCCAGGTTTGCTTCAATATCTGTGGTTGAACTCAAGGAAGCACTGTAGAAGGTCAGTGGAGTAAGTCTCCCAGATGATTTTGAGAACCTGTGCCATGCTCAAGACTTTACGGATGTGGGCAACTTCACAACTGGGGAACTCTGCCATCAACCGAAATAGCGGATCCTTCCCGGTGCAGATGCGGAGCCGCTGGCACGGTGGGAGGTAGGAGTATGTAGAAACGCATTACCCATGGGCAGGCTGAGGGATGCAGCGCACTGTGCCTGTCTCGTTTACCACCCGTGAGAACGACTGCCAGGGACCGGCGGGGAAGAGAGGAGATGGCCTTGTAGCATCACATCCATCTGCTGAGAAGTCTCTGGGTACAACACAGAGCGAGTCTGGGATATCCTATCCAGAGTCTCTCGATGTGAACAGGTAGAGAAAGCAATCATGTCAAAACCACAGGGGTGCACAATCTGTGTTCATCAGGGCTGCAATTAATTATGCTAAATGAGTTTTGGTACCACCAGGTCTTAAGGGTTTTCATCAAGTCAGGAGCACTGCAGCTTGGTGTCTTAACCAGGTTGGATGTGCGCTGATGGCTGGAGCTTCCAGAAAACCCGCCGAGGAAGGAGACACACAAGGAAAAGTTAGGAACAGCCTGAAGGGCCAGTGTCTGCGCCTTCAGGTGTCCTCCTTTTTGGGAGAAGCGAGGCCGGTGAACGCTCTCCGGGCAGCTCAGAAAGCAGCGACTTGGGGCTGGAGGTCAGACCTTGCGTTAGCTCCTAAAAGCACAAACTCCTGCGCCGTCTCTCTCTCTGCCGGCCCTCTCTAAACCTGTGACCTGTTCAGTCACATCGAACGTTAAAAAGGCCCAGAATTAACCTAGAGAAATGGGTTTAGGTATTTCCCTGAATTTATTATGCACATTTAATGACCAGAACATCGAGTGCATTGGTACTAAATCCATGAGACACGTTCTCCCAGAGGAGCACCGCAAAGGCTTCTCAGAAGGATTGCCCATGCTGCTTCATGTGAGTCTCTTTTCTCATTTTTCCCAGCCTGTCTGTGCTTGCAAATGAATTGCTACCTGTCTCGCTACCTTTGGTTTCATATCCATGTCACGACGGACAGTTCTCTCATGCAGGAAAAGGAGGTTGGCGCATACAGCCTGCAACACCTCCAGAGGAGTTCAGCCCAAGGTGAGAATCGCTGCGTTGGGCTTGTATTTATTGCTGTCCAGCTTATGGGCTAAGCCTGGAAGCCTTTCTGCAGCTCTGTGCTTTCTATGATGCCTTTAGCTTTTATTTGAACACCATGGTTTATCTTTGTTCTGTTATTGAATGGGAGAAACACCAGATGTGGGTTGTTCTTCGCTCAGCCCTGCCGTCCTGCCTGCACAAGATGCCAGCTTCTCATTGCCACAGAATTGCCCGATTAAAGCTGAAAGCCCTGGGTTCGTTCGCTGTCGGAAAATAAATCCAAGGTAGCACTTCTTAGAAGAAGAAAATCGAGACAAAGAAAACTGCATGGGCAGAACTTGAGAAATTCAGGTTAATCATCTGTGTGCCACTAATTACCATCATTATCTGCTTCCTCGGTCCCGACTTGCCTCTGAAATTCGTGTAAACACCGGTGATCTCCCGGGAATTCCTCTCCTTGCCCCATCGCTCGCTGCTGACCCCATCCTCGCTGCATCCTCCCCTCCTGAAGCATCATGCTCGCCCTCCATTT
Organism: Phaethon lepturus; assembly: GCF_000687285.1. Taxonomy (NCBI): domain Eukaryota; kingdom Metazoa; phylum Chordata; class Aves; order Phaethontiformes; family Phaethontidae; genus Phaethon; species Phaethon lepturus. The sequence goes on from NW_010541788.1 coordinate 3,087, forward strand.
ACTGCCCTGCCCGCTCCTTAAGCCTGCGCAGAACCCGCAGGAGGAGGCACGGTGAAGTGCTTTGCTGGATTGGGGCCAGAGCTGGTCGAGTTTACAGACGCGCCTGACCAAGTACTTAAACCTTAAATGCCGCCGATCGCTGTTGCGGCTTAACGTTAAAATGCCCATCGGCACTCGGAGCAAAAAGCCTCTTCCCCGCGGCACCCTCGGGAGGCAAATGCAAAAAGGAGCTGGTTCGAATCCAGACGATTTCTGTCAAAATTTAAAGCCTGCTTTGCGGAGGCTCTCGGTAGCCTTCACCTCGCGCCGGCTGGTAGCTCCCCACTGCAAACGTCCACTGAATTCTGTGGTTTTAGCGTGAGTAAAAAGCAGCTAGCAGCCAAAAAACCCTCTGCAAGCTCATTTCAGCATCCCGGTCGGTATTCGTTCCTCTTCGGCTCGCTGCAATCCTGCTCGGGTCAGGAGGAGTCTCTCCGCAGAGAGCGGCGGGCTGGGGGTCAGACCCCAAACTCCCCGGGCAGCCAGTGTTCCCCCCAGGGAGCCCGTGCCAGGACCCCGACGCCCCCCAACACGTCCTTCGCACGTAGCCGCTGCTTCCAACGCGAGCCTGACGCCCGAGAGCCTCCCCGAGCCCTGCTTTCCCAGCCGGCTCTTCCGCTC
>NW_010541788.1:3758-5084 GCF_000687285.1 Phaethon lepturus
GAGCCCGGCTCGGGCACGCGCGCTCCCAGAAAAGCGCGCTTCGGATTTCCTTCGTGGGGAGGTGGACGGAATAAGTCGGAGCATCCCCGATGCTGAGCCCAGCCTGGAGCCCATCTGCTCGCCGCAGGCGTTGCGGGTCTTATTTGTGTCTGTGCACACCGAAAAAAATCTGAGAGGTTGAGTTTTACACGTTTTCCCCAAATCTTTGCTAACGCCCGTGTGCGTCCCAGGGCTGTGGTGGTTTTTCCTGGTGATTTGCCGATGCGCTCTTTCGAAAGCTGTAAGTGGTGCTGAGGAGGGGCCTCGTTAATACCGTACTGTGTTTATTAGACGGGGAAACCAGATGAGTAATTATCTCTGAGGTAAAGACCATAGTTTGCTGCAATCTTTCCAAATAGCTTTAATTGATCTTTATTCTTCTGTTAGCAAGACGTTGCTAAATAAATACCTTCTCGGAGAGCTGACGCGTCAGCAGATGAGCCGGTGGGCTGCAGCTCTGCTTCCCGTGGCCTGAATTCCGCTGTTCCCTGCGCCAACGGGCGCTTGCACGGCTCAGCGCTGGGGACGTGACCACTGCCCAACTCGTGTCGACCGGCATCTGATGAGCCGTTGGTTGTAATTGCATCCTCTGGCCCCGTAAGTTTTCTTCACAGTGAAACCCGGCACGGAGGCTGGCATCGTGCCCTTCCCCGTTCCATCGTGGCTACCAGCAGCACCTGAACTGGCCCATGGGCAGCCCTCAGAAACCTGCGTTTGCCAATGTCACCGATTGACTCCAGATAACTGGAGAGGGAGGTAATGAATTCCAGCTGTTTACTTCTTTAAAAAACTCGTTTCTGTTTAGACATAATTACCTAGCCACTTCTGAGAAAGGCGCCATTGATTGCAGAGCTGAATTAGCATTTTGTTGCGTTGGCTCTGACAACCGCCTGCACCGGTACAAGAGCCCTTCATGAGCGTTAACTCATTTAAAGTGTAAATTGCAACTCCTTTTTCATTTTCCAGCGTGAGAACCCGGCAAGGCAAAGCTTTGTTTGCGGCATCTCGGAGCGTCTCTCGTGCCTGTAACATCCCCAGGGAGCCGGGGCTGCCGGCAGGTGAAAGGGAGGGAGCGGGGCTTCCCTGTTTTGGGAGAAATTTTGGGTGCTCCCCCTCCACGCAGCGACGCTGCGGGGTGAGGATTGCAAGGACGGGTTAGAAATGTGGCCGCGGTGGTGGTTAATGCTGCCTTGGGCAGAATTGGGCCGGTGAAGACGCTGAAATTCAGGCGCGATGGCTCTGAGCTGCGTATCTTGCAAGGACCCCGCTGCCTGCGCCGGTCGGTAC
>NW_010541789.1:0-856 GCF_000687285.1 Phaethon lepturus
CTTTTTGAGGCAGCTGCTGTATCTGAGCTGCTGTAACAAGAAATCCGAGGCTTTGCCTTTGCTTACCCAGCGCTGCCGGCGGTGCTGCGCGGCATCCGGCGTTGCCCTGCGGAGCAGGAGCCGTTTGCAGCGCTCAGAACGCTTTGCACTTTGGGCAGGTCACAAGGCTCTCATGAACCCAGCAGATGTTTTACTCTGCAGCGGGCGAAACCTTTCCAAGCCGAGCTCTCCTGCCACTTCAAGCAACAACAACAGGAAAAAAAACCCCTAACGCGACACAGAAGGTGCATTTCACGCTCGAAAGGCCCTTCCCAGCTCTTGGGGTGTTGCAAATCCCGGGCACCCAGCAGCACCTTGCGAAACCACAGCAGAAGGTGCAACCCGAACTGATGCTGCGTCCCTGTGAATTCCCGTTTCTGACCGCGGTGGCCGGCAGAGAGCTCAGTGCAGGGATCTCTATTTATATCGGTAGGAACATCCAGGGATAACTAAAGTCATGTGAGTCAATAAGAATTGGCTATAAAGCCGAGATCTTTATTATTTTTTTTCTCCAAGCGTGCGGTGCTCGAAGACTCCCTCTGCTGTCGGGCCAGTTCTGCTGGAATCGGCCAAGAGCAGCCTCAGCCCACCCGGCCGTGGGCGCCGGTACGTACCGCCGCGGCACAGACCCTCGCCGGCCCCAGGGGAGAGCTGGGGGGTCTGTAATGATTCCTTTTCCCATCTGACGTAACGACGAGTGCGCACGTTAGGGAGGAGTTGACGGAACGTCTGTGTTTCCACGCGGGGAGCAGCACGGGGCTCTCAGGTGGCCTCCGGGTGTCGGAGCTGCTCGGTGCTGCGTGCCGGAGGGAGCCGG
>NW_010541790.1:0-289 GCF_000687285.1 Phaethon lepturus
CCCAGGCATTCCCGCAGCCCTGCGATTTCTTTAGTAACAACATAACAGCCTGTCAACGCGGCTCCTAATCGCCCGCCACATACTGACACCCCGGCCATACATTATTTAAACATCCTCGATTCGGCGCTATAAGGAAATTCCATGGGAGCCGCTTATCGGTTATTGTAACGGTGCAGGAGATAAGCCGTCGCCCTGGAATTTCCCTCTAGCATGGGGCAACTACTCCCCCGGCTCTGGAGCCTTGGGAAAAGTGTTTTTGGGGGTTATTTGGGGTGCTGGAGGGGGCTTT
>NW_010541790.1:785-986 GCF_000687285.1 Phaethon lepturus
TCCCTTTCGGGAGCCGTTTGCTCAGGAAAGCTTGGAAACATCACCTGGAAACAGCCAAACGTCTCAGAACCAGCTCTGGCTGCCCCGCGAGGGTCCTGGGCGGGCAGCAGGCACAGCAGGGCCCACAGGCAGGGGCTGGATGGGACCCCGGGGGGCCAGCCCCGCCATCCTGGCTCCCCCCCACCGGCGCGCTCGTCACCT
>NW_010541790.1:1409-2435 GCF_000687285.1 Phaethon lepturus
GGCCCTCCTGGCTCACCCCCACGGGTGCCCTCGTACCTCCAAACCCTGCCGCCTTGGCTGCAAAGGGTTAATGGGGGGAGGGGGGGGTCAAGCTCACAAATAAATGTATTTTAATTTAATTTTGCTTTAATATGGAAAACTGTTGCTCTTGGCAGGAGGTGCTGCAGCCCAGCCAAGAGCAACACATGGATTTTCAGAGTCAAGGGGCTCCTTTTAATGCAGAGGAGCAGCTGCCCCTCACCTCCGCCAATGGGGACAGCAAAGCTCCCATGGAACCCCTCCCGGAGCTTTATCCCACCCACAGAGGTGGGCAGGGGGGTACCAGGGGCGTCACCAGCATCCCAACCCTTGGTCACGTCTTGCTCTTTCGTTGCACCACAGCCCGTGCCTCTGGGGAGCGACCTGCCCACCCGTGCTCGCACCCCTGGGGTACGCCGGGGCAGCCGGGGAGGGGACAGCACGGTGCTCGCCGCCGGGATGGGGACATCATGGCCATGCACAGAAGCCGAGATCTCCAGCAGGTCTGGAAGCCTCGCAGTGAAAACAAGAACTCCAGGTAGAGCAACACAGCAGATTTACGGCCTTGGAAGTGGCCCTGGGCTGGGATTCCAATATCAATAGCTGGAAGAAAGGGCTCACAGAGGCTGCACAGAAACCCTGCCCGGGAAGCGGCCAGGCCGGCGGAGCGGGGCCGTATCGCAGGAGCCCGGGAGCCTGTGGTTCCTGGCAGCAGCTTTGCCCCATTTCCTTTCTTCCCGTCAACAGCGCTTGCAAACCTGTGCAAGAGCCTCAGCGAGGGGAGGGGGAAGGAGAGCAGGCCCCAGCGTAAAGAGGGGCTGCAGCAATGCCCCTCTTGCCCAGCCATGGATGGTCCTCCCTGGGCCACGGGGTTTGGGGGATCCCCTTGGCACCAACAATGGGGACAACCCCAGTAGGAGCCAGCGAAGGAGGTGGTGGAGCTGGGGAGAGGGTGATGGAGCAGAGGAGGGAATGATGGAGCAGGGGCGGGAGCAGTGGAGTAGAGGA
>NW_010541791.1:0-2209 GCF_000687285.1 Phaethon lepturus
ACTTGTTTTTGTATATTCCTTTATTATTATTGTTGTTGTTTTTCTTGTTCTTGTTGTTGTTATTATTTCCTCTTCCTTTGCTGTTCTTTTTTTATCGCAACCAGTGAGGTTTTTTTCCCAATTCTCTCCCCATCCTACCTGAGGAGGGCGGGGTGACTGAGCAGCTATGTGGTGCTTAGTTGCCGGCTAGGGCTAAAGCACAATAACTGCATACTTATTCTCTTGGGGAGGTGAAGAGGGAGTAAGCCAGAGGTGACAGGTGTGCATATGAGTATTGCTACACAGCTTGAGTGATGGTCAGTGAGGACATCAAGAGCGTTGTCATAGATGACGTGGGCAAAGCTAGGAGGTTCATGGTTGAAAGGAAACTAGTGGTTGGTGCCCCAAACATAACCTAATATGTTTTTATACTTTTAGATTCTTACCATTTATTGATAAGATGGTGTAATTTCCAGATATTCATAATATTTTATGCAATTGTTTTGCTATTCTTTTATCTCCTCCCAAAATGATTAGCCATGCAGTGTATACTCCTCCAACAGGGAAGGGAGTCGCACCCTAAGCAAAATCTGACTGCTGAGGAAGCAGGGTTTTCAAGGGGTAGGTCCAAAATAATAAAAACCTTCCTCCTCCGATGTTAGAGGAAGAAATGCTGAAATACTCAAAAATTTGACAGGATAGAGGGAAAAGTATGGTACCTTAACATTATGTTACAGATACATTTTGGAAATTCTTAAGCCCAAGGGGATTAACCAAGGTTATATTTTAATGAATAGAAGATTGTCAAATACATGTTTAACCTAATTTGGTGTCTTTAGTTGCATGTGAGGGGCTTTTTTCTCCTTGTATAGTAATCTTCATGATTCTGCTTTAAACATTTTCTTGTCTGGCTGGAAAACTGAAAAAGAAAATTGTAAAATAATTAAACTTTTCTCCTTATCCACTTTCTCTGTAGCTGTCATATATAATTCTTTAATGATGTACATGCTTTGCATGAACAATATATTTTAAAATTATTTGTATAAGAAAAAAACACCTTCTTATTTTTGCACTGTATTTTTATAATAACTTTTATCAGCCTACGACTGAAAATTTTTCTCCATATTTGAACTTTCTGTAATGGAATGAGATAAAATCTAATTCTGCACTTCATGTACTCCATGGGTCGAATAATTTCTTCATTTAATTCCATTAAGCGGGTTTTACAGAGAAAGGAGTAATTTACAGGAAGCATTTGGCCCCAAACCCTTTTCAAAGTGACCGGTATGGTACAGGTGTGTGGAGGTGGATCCTACTGCAGCCTTCTTCATATTGGTGAAAGATGAAATGAAACCTTGAATGGCAGAACTGTTTTTGGAGAAGAAGTGATGTTAGCCAGAGGTGCTGCTGCTCTTCTGAGTGCCATTGGTTTGCTCAGGATCCTCACCCACCTCTGCCTTCACATGTCACCCGAAGGATGCTGGCTTCACTGATGCAGACAGTGATTGCATTGCTCCACAGCTTTAACAGGATACATTAACCTGAAATTTGATGTGGCATGACAAGACACCAACTTCTGCTCCAGTAGCAAGACTGTTCACATTCAGTACAATCTGCAAAAGTCTCTTAGGATGGTTGAGTCATATCTGTGTGTAATAGCCTTGTGCAGTTAAGTAGAGCACACTAAGATGAAAGTCAAATTTAAGAACAGGCTTGTTTTTCTCCCCTCCCTCTCCCTCCACCATTGCAGCTTTCACATTTGCAACGGGATGTCTTCCTGTTTCCCCATCACTCCCCAAAACACACAAGCCCTCTTCCCCACGTGGTGTAACTAATCTGATTTGCTGACTGAACTCTGCTTGGGCCTTAAAAGTGATGCCAGCTACTATGTACTAAATGTAGCATGGCAGCGTTTCAGAGTGAAGCTAAAAACCCAAATCCAATAAGCAAGTAAATAACCACAAAAATGAAGCCCTGGTTTCCATTCTGTACATCAGCTTACTGCCTCATGGGGCAGCTTTACAATAAAAGTTGGCCATGGACCATATGTTAGAAGTATGAAGACTTCTTTTTTTCCTCTTTAAGCTTGAACCTGTGAACAGATACATTTTTTAATCTTATATGAAAATCACATTATTTTCAGGGATGACCTTTAAGGTAGTTTGGATTTTTTTCTCTGAGTTTATTCTCTGTACTGGGATGTCCTGATTTCAGCTGGGATAGAGTTAAT
>NW_010541792.1:0-229 GCF_000687285.1 Phaethon lepturus
GGCTGGAGAAAAGGCGAGCGGCCCGCACCCTGGAACGCGGCGAGCAGGTCGGTGCTGTCCGGGCTCTTGGGAGGAGGAAGTAAAGCATCTCAGGGGCCGCTCCTCGGCAAAGCCTTCGACGCGTGGAGGCTCCCCCATGGCACGTTTGCAACGGGACTCTGCACCTCCCACCGTCCCCCCGCCTTCGGCAGGGTTAGAAAACAGAAGGGAGGGATATCGCACCAGTGCA
>NW_010541792.1:247-868 GCF_000687285.1 Phaethon lepturus
TTTAGGAGGGAAGCGTCGCCAGAGGCCGGGAGCCCCCGGGTGTGAACGCCACAAGGCTACTTCATTAGCCCTCCGCTCCGTTTCGCGTAGCTCCTGGTCGACCCCTCTGACCTGGCTCAGTCCATCTTGCCCCTGCTCTGCACAGCAAAGGGGACACAACATCAGCCTCGCTGCATGCATTGCAGAAAGCTCGGCCATGGCTCCCTTGACTCAGGATGAACCCAGGGGGAGGTGTTTTCCAAAAACTCAGCGATTCATTTGCTACTTTACAGCCACGCCAACATTTCCCATTCGTTTCACTAGGGATATGGATATATTTCACCACAGTATAACGAGTGAAATGAAGTTATTCTTAATTTCCTCAGTGCCTTGTTAGAGGGGAGTATGTTTTGGGTCCGGAACTGGCTCTGTGTCGCAGGCTATGGAGCGGTGAGGGGCGGAGGAGGAGGAACGAAGCAGAAGAAACAAGGAACGGACGAGTCGGACCAGATCCTCACAGTGCAATGCCGTGTGCGGAGGGACCGGTGCCTCGGTGCTGCCCGTCAGCGAGCCAGGGCCATGATCAGGCTGGCGCACATCTCGAAGAAGTCCATGGTGTGGCTGCCCAGGCGCGGCGTCACC
>NW_010541792.1:894-9981 GCF_000687285.1 Phaethon lepturus
TGGCGCACTACGGCTGCTGGCGCTGGCCTGCCGCGGCGGCATCGATGCTCAGCCTCGGCCGGTGTAAGCCGGCGGCAGAGCAGGAGCGCTGCGGCGTGGACGAGCCCGACCTCTGCTCCATCACATCGTCTTGAATATTAAAAAAAAAAGGAGGGGGGGGGAAGAAAATAAAAGAAAAAAGAAAAAGTAGCATTAATTTGGCATCTGCAACACATGTTCCTTTGGTAAGGAACTAGCAACAGTAGTGAAGACAAATAGATCAGAAGGGCTTTTGCTGACTTGAAACAGCTGCATAAGCATTTGGAGACGCTAAGAACGATTTTAATCTTCTTTTATTAAGTTCCAAACTTGCCATTTTATGTGTTTCACACCTCAAGTTGCACCATTTCCCGCTTACCATCGATGCTTTTGAAGTCCAAGAGATAGCTGCGGTTGTCAACCTGGTAAAGCTGCAGGCTCATCTTCACGTAATTGCCTGTCACCGGGTTCTTGCGGCGCACTCGGAGGTGGTAGGAGTTCACCACCTGCAAGGGGAAACTTGCTTTCAGGAGTAAGATTCAAAACAGCAAGAAGAGTATTTCTTTCCTTATTTTTTTCTAGATACTAGCAAGACATCTTCTGAGAAAAAAACACAGTTTCTAGAAAGAAAAATGCCTGTAAAACAAAGCAAATGGTTTTATATCCTATTACTTCCTAAAAAGCGTCTTTAAAAATACTTCTTCAGATTCTGATTCACCAGCTGCTGGCAGACGAAGCTGCCGTGACCCATCTGCCAGGCATCAAACTCATGTTGCTCCTCCCGCACCAGCAGCAATGGCCATATGAACCAAAAGTCCACTCGTGGACCCGCGTGCGAGGACCATGCCCGTGAAACCAGGCAGGCTGGGCAGCCGGGGAGAGTAACCCCTCCTATCGGTGCAGCTAAATTCACTGTTCGTGAATCAGCCTCGAGCTGTGGATTTTCTCTTACTGCTTCCCACCCCACAATCTGCTGCATCTCATCTGCAATGAGATCTTTTCTCTGTGCTGTATTTGTGAAGCAACTGCATGGATGGGAAAGCTATTCTGATGAAGAGTCACATCTGAAGTTATTCTTAGGATGGGAAAGTCTGTTGTGAAACCTCCTTGTACAAAATAAGCTCCACTGCCTACATGAAGATGTTGGGCTGACTTGGTTTATGAAGCCGTACCAGAAATACATCAAGTTTGTTTGGTCTCTGTAAAACCATACAGCTAACAAATGTCTGGCTGATGTAGGCATATGCATCTGGAGACAGCCCATCTCCTGGCTGGTGCAGTGAAATCAGGTTTCTGGGCGCTACCTGGCTTTAAATATGTAATATTATCAAAAATAAGGAGAAGATAGGAGGCTTTGAAGAAGTGGCACAATGACGTTCACACCGTACAATCCTTGGGACCTGGAGTGAGGAGGGTATCTCCTCTGGCGATGAAGATCTGGGACGAAATTCTCCTTACCTTGCTCCTGATGCTTGCGTGAGACTGCTGCGAAGGGCCATGAGTCAGGAGAGCTCACGCCAGTGATGGCACCAAGATGCAGGGAATCAGGCTCAGCAGAAAATACTACGGGCTAACTTAGGGATTTATTAATTGGACTTTGAAAAAGATTGTTACTAAATGCTGTGTAGCTCTGAAGAAATATCTGATGTGAGTACTGTCAGCTAAAAAGTCATCTGTGTTTAAATCAGGCTCCAAGAAGCTGAGCCCTAAACTGGGGAAGCAGTAAGTGTCTGAAAGCACATCTGGTCCACGAGCACCGCTCCATCTCCATCGAGAAAGAAGCCACCACACCAATGGTACAAACTCCTGCCCCAACGCGCCCCCACCCCTCACCTGTGCATTTTTTAAGAAGGAGCATATCATATCATTTAGCTCACACGACTCCCTGGACCCATGCAGAAATAATGAGAACTATTTTGCTCAGGAGCACTCAAAATGACCTCACAAGGAATTAGCCACTAAAATTAGAAATGTGACCGGCTCCTCTTATCCCTGCAGCTAAATGAAGCAGAATCATCTTTCCAGCCAGAAGCTTAGAGCATTCAGAAAGAAAACTCTTATTTCACGCCATAAATAAACGCCACAGGTATTGAACCACAGCTAGCATCTTAATTCAGCGTGGTTGGATAAATGAGAAATAGCAGGGATGATCGCAAGGTGCGGATATTTGTTTGCAAAGAGGTGAGGCTGCAACCATACCTACCGACCTCCCTGAGCAATTCGGCTCATGAGAAAACAACCCTTGAAAACCACCACGAAGCACCAGCACTCCCTACCTTCCACTCAAAGTCCAGCTGTTTCATAGCGCGGTACACCTCGGCCATAATGTCGTAGGGTTTGCTCTGGCTGCGGATTCCCAGGTGCCACTTGGCCTTTTTGACAGTCAGGGGTTTTGGCTTCGTGGTGTTGAGGGCATCCAAAGGACATCGCGCTTTGGGGCTGTCCGCTATCAATGGTGGCATCCGCTCGGGGTGCGGCTTCACCCCAGGAGGGATGTGCATGGCACTGTCGTCCATGAAGGAGCCAGTGGGAGGGCTGGAGGCAAGGTAGAACTCGCTGGCTTGGTTCATGATCCTCCGGTTGTCGATGACCAGGTGGTAAGCCACCGCCAGCTGGTCCTGAGGGTCACCACTGTACAGGCTGTTCATCACCTCCGACTCCGTGCATTCAAACTTTTCACAAACTTCCCGAACTGCGTCGTCGTCGATGACGGTGGCATCGTAAGAAGGATCCTCTGGGAACAGATAACTGGGCAGCTCCTCCTTAAACCACTCGTGTTCCCTGGCGAAAGGCAGAGGGGAACCACCATGAGCTCTGTGCAAGCACTGCCACCAGTCCCAGGCTTTCTCCACAAAAGCATCCAGGCAGCTTTGTCTCAGTGGTTAAAGCATTTTATTGAGGAGTAAGCAACGTGTTTCCAGCATGGGGACTCCAAATCCTCTCTTGCCTGCCCCAAGCCACGCAGGCACCGGCAAACAAAATGAGGTTTATGTTCCTAAAAGAGCCACAGTTTTTGAACTGGAGAGGAGGTGGCCAAAATGAGTCTTCTGGCATGGGAGGTGGGGATGCAAAATTGGCCAGCTGCATACACCTCGCCTGTATTGCTTGGTCTAGCTAAAACCAGTCCTAAGCCACAGAATGAGGAGCTCAACCCAGCCCTGCACAAGTCCCCCAAGTATTGTAACAGCGATGGCGCTTTGCAAGCGTGGCTGCTTGCTCGCCTGGCTCTGAAGACCTCGGCACTTAGAGATGCTCACGCTTTTTGATCACTATGGGTCTGACAGAGATACAGAGCATCAAAGCTACCCAGCTACCTGATTCCCACCAATTTACAATGAAGTCAATGATAATTAAGTGGCTAAACGCCATACAGAGCCTTGTCTATAGGTTCGATGTATCAACTATAATCTCACCACACGTGCTGCTGCTCTAATGTGTAATTAAATCCTCTAGTCTTAAGGAATTATGAAATAAAAAAGGCATTTTACTTGGTTTTACTTGCAGGGCAAAATTAAGGCCATCCATTGCAAATGCATTAAAAACCTGAGAACTCCTGAAAGTCCTAGTAACATTTATGTATATAAATAGCTAGCACACCAGCTAGATATAATGATTACCATAAATTTCATACAAGGCGTATCAGGCTCCAGTTTTACAAAATGTTTCTAAAATGGCTGCAGTTGTGAGAATTTTCAAGTCCTACTAACAGCCATGAACTTTTAATGATCTCTGCAGGCACAAATGTCTGCTTAAGAGCCCAATTGTTCCCTCTACTTTGAATTTCCACAGTGATGCATGCAGATAAATGGTTCATGGGCACTGTACTCATTTATTAGACAAGAAAACTATGTTGCATTTAATGATGAACCATTTGCTCACATTTTAAACTATATCCGATATTTACGGGTAATAATTCCTGTGTTTCTCCTCCTTTCTTATTGGATAGACACTAAGTACAATCATTACCCTCATATTCTGAACTGGTACCCAGAAGGAGGTGGTCTTGAAATAAAGTAATGAAAAATGGCTGGTGGATATTAAGTTCTTAGGATTATTGCCCAATATAGCTGGTTTTGCTAAGCACCATTAAGAGATTTTTGAGGCTATTTTATATAAAATCATCACCCTGTTCATCATCATCCCACTGCAAGCCGGCAGCACCCACCTCTCCATCAGCACAGAAGGGTGCAGGAGTGCTCCTTGAATCGCTTGGGACAAAAATCAACTGGATTAGCTGACTACTCCTGTAAACCACCCTGCTCACCTGCCAGCAGGTGACCCCCTGGCCAGCCACCATCCTCTGCCACCGGTACGCTGGAGCCCCCCGAAACGCAGCCAGCCCACCCCGTCCCACCTGGGCTGACCTGATGTCCTTGATGGTTGCTCGCTTGAGGGGGTCAACCTGCAGCATGTGCATGAGGAGAGTGGCAACGGAGCGATTGAGGTATTCGGGGATGTAAAACACACCTCCCCGGATCTTCTTGAAGAGGGTGGGGACGTGCTCGTCGTCGAAAGGCAGAGTGCCGCAGAGAAGGGCGTAGAGGATAACGCCGCAGCTCCAGATGTCCACCTCGGGGCCAGCGTACAGCCTGTGCGAAGGCAAGGGCAGGAGAAAGGTGTCACCCCTCCCCGTCCTCCTCTCCTCAGTTCGGGTGCACATCCCGCTGGGCAAGCTGGGGATCCGCTGCCAGCTCCACGGGGCCAGAGCTGCAGTCCGCCCCAGGGCTGCTCACGCGCATGCCCCCAGCCAAACCTGCCTAAGCCAAAATCACTCGGGGCAAGGGGAAATGACATGGCAGAGCTGGCGTGGGCTGCCCATGCACAGCCACGTACATCCTTGCCTCTGCCAGACCCTCCTAAAAGCCAAAGCCCACATTTCCAACAGCTCTGCCAGGGTGTTGCTCCTTCGCCCCGAGGGCTCAGCCAGCAATTCCTGCCCATTCAGTGAGGCAGATTAAACAGGAGCAGATACTATATCTCCGAGTGTTTATTTTCGGTTGAAGTTTATGTGCTGGTATGCAAGCGCTCCCGCTTCCGACAAGCTGCTAATGTGCTCCCTGGCATCACCAAATACACGGGTTTTGCTGCTGCGTGCTTGCTTGCTCAATTTGTTTATCTCTTTTTGCTACAACTGATGCTTTCTCAGAGATTTTGGGAGGCAGTGCTTACCCTTGGGCTGTAAAACCCTACCAAAACACAGAGGTTGAAATGGAAATACAGAAGTCTCTTCGTCAAACCTCAGCATCCTGCACTTGCTCCTCCTGAAAAGCATCGCCGCAGACACACTGGTGTACAAAAAGCACCGGTCATGCACGCGGCCGTTCTCTGACCACCACCAAAACACTGGCTCTGCTTCTCCAAGGGCGAGACCTTCCCTGCTGAGGCCAGGGACAGCTGCAAAGTCATTTTGGAAACACAGACGATTAGCTAGCTGCCCCCTCGGTCCTGCCTCTATGCCCCCAACAGACAGAAAGCCCGATTCTTTTGCTGATAACTGCATTGCCTGGGCAGCTGATTGGACTTTTAAGCCCAAGTGAGATGCACTTTTATGCCTCTGAAGCCTGAGCTGTCACGCGCTACCGCTTTTGTGCTCTACCCAGCACAGGCAGCCGGAGCTGGGAACCAGCACACCCACCGGCGCGGCACCCATCCCGCTGCCCGAACAGCGGATCGTGCCTCTCCCCCACAAACGCAGCCCTCCTACGCCTGGAGAAGATATTAATCGGGGGTACAAAACTCCAGCATCACCGACGCTGTAAGCGGTACTGCTGCGGGAGGGCTGCTACGTAATGTGCTTCTGGCCTTTACTGAAAAGGGCATGGAAATAATATTTTTTTGGAATCACGGCAGAGTTTCTGGCTTTGTGCCCCTCTTGACAATGAGGATTTACTTGCTTTTACACGTAGAGCTGTAGTCACAACAGGGTTTTTGGATGCTGGTCTAATTCCTAGGATACTCTGCCAACACTTACACTGGTGTAAACGGCGATAAAATAATCACAATCACAGCGAACAGGCTGTGTACAAAATGTTGTATTTAAAAGCTACAGTTACAGGCAAAAATAGGCTGGATTAGGAAAACTAATGCTCATGCAAAGGGCGATTCAAAAATATGGGGCAGATAATGAGATGGGCAGTTTGAAGGACCATACAGATGAATGAAAATTTGAAAACCTGTATTTGCGACCCTTGCTATGCTATTATATAAGTACATTCTGTGTAACTTAGGTTCCTGACAGTAAAATATAGGAGGTAACGCTTCTGTATCAACATGGTAAAGTCTAACTCAACCTTGCAGAGTGTGTCCGACAGGCCATGTGTTGCACAGATGTTGCACGCTGAGATATGCAGCCACACGGGAGGTTTGTCAATTCAATTCATCAATTCCAAACAAAGTTATGATTATTGAACCTACTGTCACGAACAAAACCCCTAGCTTAAGGAACCAGAGGACAAGTATTTTCAATACAAGAGTTCAGCGGTGGAGGGAATCAATTAAAGCTCCTCCTGATTCTTCTGTTAGTGAATGGTTTTCCTCATTAACACTGTGTTTTATATTATAGGTGGGCAGGAGAGAAGAGGGTGGCCTGGAAAAGCCTTTCCATCTGAAATCTCAGTATCTGCATCCAAAGAGTAATTTTCACCTTCTTTAATTAGCAATATAAAAACAGTCAACATTTGCTGTTAATAATTCCTCCAAAGTAAACGTCTTTAGCAAAACACAGTTTGCTTTTACAGCTATTGACAAATGTAATAACCAAGAAAACTTTCAGATTTTTGCCAGTAGATTCACCCAAACATAAAATACATGCTGGAAGGATTCATCTGTTTTTACTAGATGTACAAAGCTGTTTCCAATCCCCAAAGCAAATTTAAAGACCATGTGCTCACACAGGCTCCAGTTAGAAGTGGAATGTCCTACCTTCCAGAGATGACTTCAGGGGCTGCATAATTTGGGGAACCACAGCTGGTGCGTAGAAATTCGCCATCTGACATCATGTTGGACAAGCCTAAACACAAGACATTTACTAATTATTGATGTTTGATGTGAAGGTCCAGTCACAGAGGACTGAGTCGCACAGAGGAGGAGAGGTACAGCAAGCAGAGGGGGAAATTTGCAGGGGAACTGCTTACATCATTTAGATGATAGACTCCTTTGAACTGATTTGCAAATTATTATTATTGTTGTTATTATTGTTATTTTCACACCCAACCAAGGACTATTCACTCCAGGCTAATTTTGCTTCTCTAAGTTGCAAATGCCAGAGCATGGTGGAAAAGAGACATAATTCATCCCAGATCACTTACTCTATATGGGAATTGTGTGGGGTTGTGAAATTAGTAAATCTTCAAAAGGATTTATCACTGCTAGAAAGGATTCACCGGGACCAAGCTGGTAGCCCAGCTATTTCAGTGGATTTCAATCGGTAATGCCACTTAAAGACTCCTGTTACTGCTCATTTGTAAAATTAAGCGAGGCCAAAAGCACGTGGCCAAAAGTATGGAGAACGCGCACGAAAATAAACACATGGAGCCAGCTCACCCCGGAATTAACTGCATTGAGTCTGCCTTAGACATAAATTAGCTCAATCTTTATACTCGGTGATTATACTAAAACACAGCGAAGATTTGCAAATTACTTTGCTGCTCCATTCTTAATGCCAGCACAGAAGCAGCCTACAGTAAGAAATCCCTGCTTTTGCAAAGAGGACGGTGTTTATAACCGTGGGCTTTTCGGGTAAAGCAACTGCTAGTGGTTAGGAAACCAGGCTCTGGGTTTTGTAAGGCGTGCTACGCAGACACGCTCCAGCAAGCGCCTCGGAGCTGGCTGCGTTTCTGGAATGCTGCTGGGGTCACATACCAAAATCTGCTATCTTTGCATTCATGTGTGCGTCCAGCAGCACGTTCTCTGGTTTCAGGTCTCGGTGGACAACCATGTGTCTATGGCAGTAATCCACCGCGGAGAGAATCTGCTGGAAAAGGCGTCGAGCTTCTGCCTCTTCAACCTACGGACGCAAGGGGAAATTGTCCTGAAGGTTGGTCTGCGCGCAGAGCTGGCAAGGGAAGGTTTGACTTAGCAAGGAGCCAAAATGTTCCAGGGCGCAGAGAGAAAATCACAGCGTGCTTGTGACCAGAAGCAGCAAATAAAGCAGATTTCGCCCCTTGCATTTTATAATGTGCTAGTGTTTGCAAATAATATAGCCCAGAGATGAAATCAGAAACCTAAATTTAGCTGAGCTATCAAGAAGAACTTATTGGTGGCACCTATGAGGCAATGGCCTGCTGTCCCAACAGGGCCAGTTCTGCTATACAGCACATGCAGATCAAGCCTGGACAAAACACCACTGAGGATGCCGCAGGGAGCAACTCCTCATGGACAGATGGCTTTGGAAAAGAAAGCTAAAGGTGGAATATTGAGATGATTTTAATTAGCTAAATAGCTATATAGGCTATAAAGTTGTATGAGCTGTATTAGAGAAATTATATTCACAATTATGAGGAGACTGATTATTTTTACTGATGAATTCCTAAAGACTCTCTTCATGAAAAATTTAGTTTCTGAATGCAAACGTTCAGAAAGGATCCAAATTAGTCACTAAAAAGATCCAGATGGGTAAAATGCACTGGAAATCAGAACTATATGTAGAAAAGCAAATGGAGTCAGCTCCATCTACCAGTGCACTAACCTAAACCAATTTATTGTAAATGTACTGATTTTTGTAGTACAGAGAGGAAATGTATGAAGCCTTATTCTGGCTGTCCACTTCAGCCCGTTTTTATTTCCTTCCCCTGCAATTGCTCCCTGCCTACGAGGATGTCCACAGGGCAGACACTAGTGATTTTCTCTGTAACCATGATACCACGTTTCATGGGCTCAACCTACAGCTCAGGTGATTTATACCCAGCAGGATTACTGGCATTTGAAAACGTTTTTCAGATAAGCCACATCCTTAAAAGTCTTCAAAAAACCTGACGTGGAGCCAAGGGGGAGGCGAATGACCGGGACGGAGACCGCACTGAGTGCTCTTCCCCTCCGGTGCCCTGCGCACACGTAAATCTGCTGCTGAAC
>NW_010541792.1:10012-18076 GCF_000687285.1 Phaethon lepturus
ACCCATAGCTAAGAATTATAAAAATATGCTAGTTTTCCAAATATTTGCACTAAGCAACATGTTACCTTGGATATTTCGGTTTGCGTATCGAAATACATCAGAGAATGTTGCAAAAAATCACACGCAACTTTTGTGTGAGCCGGGTATGAGACACTCCAGATGGGATTGCTGTGAAGCAACTTCTATTTTGGGCCTTAACCTTAACCACGTTCCCTTTAGCAGTCGTTTTGCTTCTAAGCACCATCCTCTTCCCACACAAATGTTTGGGCTGACACGGTACCGGCACTTACACGTCCGTGCTTACAGATGTAATCAAATAATTCACCACCAGATACATATTCCATGACCATGAAGAAGTCCGTTGGCGTGCTGATGACCTGGTACCTTCAAAAACACAAGTGGATTTAGAAAAAATAAAATTAAGAAGAACAGGGAAGGGCTTTTAAAAGATTATTAGTTTCACGTCAACCCTTAAAATAAGCATGTGTTTGGATCTTGCATTTATAATTGCTTTCCACTTCTGAAAAGCCATCTCCTATAATCTCTCACTTCTCTATGAAAGGATCTCTTTTACAGACCTACGGTTTTCTTTCAAGCTTTTAAATAATCCTCGGAAGTCTCTGCCAGACAATCTTATCACATTTAGGACTGTCATGACTTTCAAATTTCCATTGTAGCTAAGATCTGCAACAACAGCTCGAGAAATGAAGGTTTCGTTAGCTGAGGGCAGGGAGAGGGTATATTTGGTTTCCCTCCTGTCGAGGATAAAGAAGATAAAGAAGAACTCTAGACAGTACAGAGAGCTCTTTTGGAAAGTCGAGCACCCCAAAAAGTTATTTTTCAAATATTAAATCCCTCTATATTCTAGAATGGGGCAGGGCTGGGGAAGAGTATCACCCTTGACTGGCAAATTTATTCTCCATTTTCATTCAAAATGATCCCTGAGCACTGCAAGGGCATTTCAGTGTCCCAGTTGACATAAACCGCCAGTGGTCAGCTGAGGTCAATGCAGCTACAGGTCACAGCAGCACCAGCTGAGACACACACACACACACACACACACACCCCCCCAGTTTCGATTTCGGATACACTGTTGTTTGCTTTTTTTCTTTTTACAGCTGCATTTCCCTGGGTTGTAATGTGAAACAACCAGATTTCAAACAATCTTCAGAGATCAGCAAGTGAAGGGGTGACAGTCGCATAAAAGATCAATAGGACCAACCTAAGTTTCCTGAAGTGCTTTGGACACAAATATCTGGGTTATTATTAATTGCCCCACTATTTCTTTTATATACATGTAAAAAGCTATTGAAAGAAGAAGTTTATCTACCATGGTGTCTTCCTTACTGCTTTTATCATTGCATTTCAGGATTGCAGTATGTAACATAGGACACTGAAAACTTTTAGGCTTTAGTCGTTTGACAAATATGTGAACAGGACTTAACTTGCAGGATGCTGGATACACAGCTGAGGACTCTTGCTGTTTTTTTCATCAAATAATACCAATCTGTTCTCCAATAAATCCATGAAACTGTGAAGTTACTCTAAAGTCAACAGTTGCTGCATGGTTAGTTATTTAACTGTAGAGAGAATTTGTTTTCCCTTGCCTCTAAGTCCCAGGTATTTGCTATATCTCATGCCAGTTTTAAGGCTGACCTAAATGTCAACTTATCCTTGTAGTTACCATTCAACAGCTTTCTTTTATAGAAATGCCAAAGATATTATCGAGTGCCTCATTAATGTGGACTGGCTGCACAAACTGGGGATTGAGAAGGAATCCCAGAGGCTGGAGTGCAGGTGCTGATTTACAACTTAAATTCAGGTTCATCAGAGTGGCAACTTTGAAAACTTACGTCTGAATAATAAATTAAAAAAAATGTTCCTTTAAGCTCTGAATAATCAGGCCATTAAAACATAAATCCTATTGATTTCAGGCCAAGACTTCACTCTACGAGTCTGACCATGCTGCAATTCCTCAGGCACAATTCTCAGCAGTTTCAAGCCCAGAGACATGAAGCCTAAAAAAGGTCGTCACAAAAACTCCTCACAGCATTCCAATGCAGGAAAGCCCAGACCCTTTCTACACACCTTTATAATGGCCTCTGCATGGAAGAGAGGACAGCTTGGTCAAGTTTAGCTGGGCAAAACTTGATGCAGCGACATCGGACTGTTGGCTGTTACAGTAACTCTGACTCCCAATGGAAGAAACATCTTCCATCATTTCTCAAAGTGTCAACAACTGTGTCCCCCCGTAAGTTAGTGGGAGACTCTTGAAAAGTAACGTTTGGCTTTCACATGCAAAAAACTTGACCACACACCCAACATTTTCTACTACTCTAAGTCATCTCCCGAAACCAACTCAACTGTGTATGTAAAGTCTTTGCAGACAGAGTAAGCTGAACGCGTGGCAGAAAGGCTACTTACAGTTTGATAATATGAGGGTGCCGGAAGAGTTTAAGGTTTTGAATTTCTCGTTTGATCTTCCCAACCACATCCAGGCTGCGTATTTTCTGCCTGTTAAGTATTTTTACTGCTACTTTGTGCCCCGTCAGCTGGTGTTCACCAACTATTAGAAAGAGAGCATTGCAAAGTCACTGAACAGTGTAGCAAGATTCATACAAGCAATTTAGGACACTGTGATTTATACGCAAAAAGCAACTCTTGAAGGGAAAAAAACAAAAGATGAGAGCGTGAAATATTTTAAACTCGGTTTTTGTCTCTTCACTTTATTGTTTCCCCAGTGGAGTCATGGAAGACAGAAGAGAGGGGACTTATCTGCAAAAAATCACTCAAGTAAATAAAACAGTGAGTTACTGGAGGAGGTCATACCCAAAGCTATTTTGCAAGAATTTACAGCATGTAAAAGCTAGATCAATCAGAAACAGATATATTTAAATGGTAGAGGAGAATCTCCCCTGTAACACATCGGTTGAGTGAATCTCTAATAAACCCAGTCTTAAAACTAGACCATCACGCTTCTTATAAAAAAATTATATAGGGTTTTTCCCTGCCCAAAATAGGACTGCAGGATTTGCATTACTAAAATTAACTTCTATTTATACTTTCTCAAGAGTGCTTCTTGGTTTGATGACAAGCTGCAGGAACACTGCTGTACTGCGAGAGCTAATTCTGGTCTTAGAAAAGATACAAACTTCAATATAGGTTTTTATAATATGCACTTGGTGCACTGAGATGCTGATGCGTATCGCCTGTGTACAGGGACGAACAGTAACCACAGACCGGGAGTAGCACCACTGTCACTGGTGGAATTGCACTAACTTAACAGTAACGTGTAATAAGTTCAGCATTTGATCCATTCGTTATCAGCAAACAGACTGTACAAAAAAAACCTCCTTGGAAGCAAGAGTTATATTGAAGTTAACAGCAGAAACTGCTTGAAAGCTGTCCGTCGGATGTTTGTATCTAAAAGGGTTGTCTGGCCATGAGTTCCCCCTTCTCGATATCTTCTAATGTGATATTAGAAATGGTGACATACGGAGGGTTTTCTAATGTCTGCACAGGAAACCTGCTTACAGTAAATATTTGTGCTCCCTAATTATGAACGTCACCCTTCCCGTAACAACATAGAGCACAAGGAGTTAATAATTATGAGCAAACCTTGTTATTACAATATTAGACTCTGTAATTTTGGAGGCTTTAATGAGCTGATCAGAAGCAAACGGCATAAGCAGACAGCATGAGAAGGGCAGGGCGGCAGCGCCGGCACCGCTCAGGGCACGCCAGGTCACTATTATTAGCCACCAGATAAGACTTGCCGGAGATTCTTTCCTCAGTAAGAGCATCCTAAAAATAAATCACTTTACTGCCCTTGAAAATTAAAGCACTGCTTTGCACGCCCATTTTATTCCTCGCAACACTTAAAACCACTAGATGAAACGGAAAATAAACTAAGCTTTTCAGTACGGATGCAATTTGGGGATTAGCTGAGGGCCGGAGGAGGCAGATAATTCCTCTCGCGCGGCGCGAGGAGAGTGCCCTGAATGGTCCGAGGAGGCACTTTCCCCGGCGCGTCCCTGGGGGGGAGAGCAGGGCAGCGGCGGGGAGCAAGACCCAGCAAAGCCGCGCGCGTGCGAGGGGTACAAAAGGCTTTAGCGGGGCTTGCGAGGCGGCTGGGGTACAGCCCCTTCGTTCACCGCAAGAAATTCTCCCCAGGTTGCGCCAACAGTAGTCTGGTAACGGGCGCCGATCACCCCTTGCCGAGGTTGTCGTGGTACACGCGTGGCACGTGTTAGCCCAGCAGGCTGGGCAAGGCGCGACAGAGGGGTGTGAGACAGCTTCAGCAGACGCCTTTGAGATCAAGTCTTTTTTACCAGCAGCACTTGATTTGGTCGGCCACAGCACTGTGATACCTCTGCTCTCTCTTTCCTGGGAGAAAAGCTGCCCTCGATTCATTCAGCTCCGTTAAAGAATTCCAATGCACTAAGCCATTAGTTGGGAAACTGAGGAACAGCGAAGCGAAGCGGTTTATCACTGAACTAGGAAGAAAACCCTGATTTCTGCCATCCTTTGTTTCAGGACAAGCCTTTCTGGCCTTACCCCACTATATGTTTTGAAAAATTTTTATTATACACTTGGGAAAAAAAAAAAAAAGCCTGTGCCCAGAATGAATAATTATTGGTTTTATACCATTGCCAAATAGTTCCTCTCCTTTCCATGCATGACAAACAACGTGTAACTCTGCGAAGGTTTGCTAGCTCAAACACATTAATAATTAAAAATAAACAGCCTATTTTGTAACCCATCTTTTGCTTACAGTAAGCATTAGATACAGAGATATTATTGTTTCAGTCCCCAGTGGCTTGTTAAGCCTACTCGAATGCCTGGAGAGGTAGAGACAAAGAGAGAACATAGTTTGCTCTGTGGTGGGAGACTTTTAAGCCTTTCGGGTCTCTGGCTGCAGCCTGCAGATGCAAGAATTTTGACATGGGGCAGCAAGGACAACCCTCCCTCTGCCCACAGAGTCGCTGTCTCCGACCCCACGTGCTGGAGCGTGTTGGTGGGGTGGTCCGGCCCCAGGGTGAGGAGCAGTGCCAGGTCCCACACAGGCATGGAAGGGGATGCTCGTGCAGCTCATTTCCAATGGGTTTGTCCTCTCCTCACCCCAAGGATGGGCAATGGTGGTCTTGGGTGGTGGTGAGGAAGCCACCTCCTTCCCTCTCACTGCCTCCCTAAAAGCCCAGGGGAAGGAGGGAGGGCTGCGTGGCAGTATTAGAAATGGGATTTGAGCATATGTCTTGTTTTTTAGTGAGAGGTACGCCGGTAAGCTCCACCACAGCTTAAAACCAGCAACTAGGGCTCTGCTGGGGTGAGCGGGGGAGAAGGATTCAACACTGAGAGGAGGAGCAGCATTGCACGCTGTGCCGCTGAAGAACAACGGCCATAAGGGTTAGGCAGCAACGCTGACCCTGAACTCCAAAAAGCGGCACCGAACATGACACGGTGCGAGCGTCCTTAGCTGCCGCCCCATCTGCTTGCACGTGTGACTGCCTGGGTGTAAGGATGCTTCAGCATCAGATGCTCTTAAGGAAAGAGGGGAAGGGATATAATCAAATTAGTTTCTGAAAGAGGACCCTTCCAATTTAGTTATTTTTATAAGAGAAAAAATGATGAGGAATAGTGTTTATCCTACACTAAACTGAGACAATCATTAAAGCCCCTTGACAGCATGTTTTTTTTACAACAGGTACTGAGAAAGTCTACCTCTGGGTGCGTGTTTGATGCAGCTCAGCGAGCACAAGCAGTTAACATTTTTGCAAATGCTTCAGGGGAATGTAAGAGTTTAGGGAGGGGAGAGAAAACTCCTTTCCTATCAGCTGTGCCAGCCCTTAACTTAGCCCAAAGTTAAAAATGAAATCAATCCACAGCATATATTTAGCAACGCTGTATTAATTCTGCCCCAGTGCCACTTGCTCATATGTTGTATCACCCTTCCTTCCCCTCTCCTTCATCTGCTCCATCTCCTTTAGTTTATCTTCCCTCCCACACAAGGTTTGTCCTTCAGCAGCAATGGTATGATGCCTGAGAAAAAGGGATCTGACCCCGGCTCGAGCCCATGGAGGTGCCATCATAACCAACATAAACATAACCCAAGCACTGCCGGTCCTTGAGGGACCACAAATTGATCACCTTGGTGGCCAGCAAGCGTGGGTAAGAAACCAGCAAGTGGCCACGGGGGACGTCATGAGTGGCACCACATGGAAAAATATTTGTGCTACTCTGCTGGATTTTGATTGAAGCTCTCCAAGCTGCAACCACCGTGAACTTCATTGTGCGAGGGCTGTGGTCACAGGAGAGCTCTTTGGGGACCTTCAGGGCAGGATGCACCCATGACAAACACAGCAGCAACTTGTCTAATCTGTTCTTACCAACCACCAGCGGAGGAGATGCCAACTTCTTCCTTCACTGCTTTACTAAACTCAACATCCAAGTTCCATTTTCTGCAAATTAATCTTATTTTTGGCCTGGGGGACAGGGAACATAACTATTACCAGCTCTCCCCGTGTTTAGCACGATTCTGTGTAATAACGTTGACTCTTGGCATGAGACCTCCTATCCATCCCCCACGTTAACTCCTGCCACCTTTTTCTCTTGTAAAAAATGCTGCCTTTTAATCACCATTTCCAGCTGGAATTTCAGTATCATCACCAAAATTCTGCTCTCATCTGCCAACCTACTTGCTCCCCTCCGTGCCTGGTATGGTCTTTCTATTTCATATTTCATATATTTCATCTATATTCAGATTCAGGAACTGAATGAGCTTAAAACTAACCATCTCTTGCAGCATTTAGCTGATTTTCAGTTTCAGGAGGATGAGTTTACCGGTGACCCAGGCAGTGCTGAGCCAGAATGAACATCCCAACAGGGCAGCAGTGGCTTTTTCTGCCACATCTCCGGTTTCTGATGGCTCAAAGTGACTATTCATCCCCAGCCACAAACTCAAGCTCTGGTTAGTACCCCATCGTCACTAAATCCTTCCTTTCATTGCCATTTTTTAGATTTCCTTAATAATTGTAACCCTTAACAATTGTAATTTATGATTTCTTATCCTTCAGGAGTAAGGCAGGAAAAAGTGCCTCTTACAGAGTCTTGTGCAAGGCAGAGTTTGAAGAAAACACATCAGCAACAAGAAACATCACTGATGGCGCCAGCCTTCTCAGTGAAAAAGCAATTATTATACAAAATATGTACAAACCTCGAACGAATTCAGGCAAAAATCTGTTTGCTTTTCTCATGTTTCTTCCTAAAGAGAGTGAATACAGGGTTTTCTAAAGCTCATTTGATTAAAATGCTACAATTCTGTACAAACAGGAGGTCTTGTTTCTTCATCTCCGTTTCCAATCTCAAGTCCAAATTTCACCTGTCAGTTGTAGGCGAAATATTAACGGGAAAAAAAATATAAAGGGTACTACTTACCCATAAAGGATTTTGAGCTAAGAAATCTCTTTTATGTTATCTGTAATGTTTCTTTGGAAACCGTCAGTTTTTACCAAAGTCGGGTCATATGTGGGGTGGGGGGTGTTTGTGCTAGTTACTCCTAAAAGGTGGTTAAGGAAAAAGGATATTGTTGGCAGGCTTAATTTGGTCCACAAGAAAAAAAAATTGCCTTTGGAGCACTTTTTGAGGTCTGCTGGTACACACTGAGTGATTTAAATGGTCCTTACTGTTCGAAATATTTATTCCAATAATTCTTTAGTCAGTAAATTTGTGGTTTGGGATTAAACACAGCAATATATTTTTAGGGGCCTGATTAATGGTCACAGGTGGGTTTAGCTCCAGTGGTTGCGGTGGTTTCTTTTCCCTGCTGTCAATTTTGGTTTATTTTAAAACTCCAGTCGCTGAGCGCAGGCACATCACCCCTTCGGCCAGCACTGCGGGTACGCTCCGGCGGGGCAGCTGCTCCGCTGGCTCGGGCTAAACCCATTTCCAACCAGGAATTACGGCTATCCATTTTGCTTAGACAATAAATTTGGTGGTGGTTCGATTTGTGGATGTTTGGGTGTGTTTTTTTTTTTAAAAAAAGCCGGTGCCTTGAAAGGGCGAGTT
>NW_010541793.1:0-283 GCF_000687285.1 Phaethon lepturus
CGCCTGCTCCTGGTGGAGTGAAGCACCCAGGGGTATCGGAGAGGTGCCAGCATCATCCCGCATCCCGTGCGCCATCCCGCATCCCGGCAGGAAGGGGTCCCGAGGCACCGCCCCGAGCATCCCTCGGCCGGCCGCTTCCCCGTGCCGAGCAGCGCGCAAGCCGGAGGCCACCTTCAAAGTGTTGTGGGGCGGATTAGCTGGATTAGGGAGGCAGTGAAAGGACCCATGCTGCTCCGGAGGAAGTCTCGCCCAGGGCACGCTGAAAGAGCCATTTTTACCTGTC
>NW_010541794.1:0-264 GCF_000687285.1 Phaethon lepturus
CCGCGGAAAAGTAAAATAGTCCTCTTGGAACTGCGCACCCTAGAGAGTGCCCCGAAAGGACCCGGAGGCCAGGACGCGACGCGACGCGACCATCCAGCGGCACCCCGGCTCGACGGAGAGCGGGGCGGAACCGCGCTCCTCCGGAGGGAGAGCTAGTCCACAGCGGAGGGAGACAGGATAGATGCCACTTCACTCCTTTAAAGGGACGCGAGAGCGGCGCCTTTGTGCCTGCTGACCCGCTTTAAAAAGTCCGCCCAAACCCTG
>NW_010541794.1:526-12761 GCF_000687285.1 Phaethon lepturus
GGCTGCCGCCGAGAAACGCCTCCCGTCCCCGCAGCTGTAATGAAGGATGAACACAAATGCTAACCCGTTGCCCCCGAGTGGGGCAGCCTGAGGTAGCTCACTTCCCCCGAGTGTAACTCCCGTGTGTCTGTGTGGGACGCTTCACCTCATGCTGTTTCTTGAGGGTTCAAGACGCCAGTCTGGATTTAAAAGCCCCATTTAAAAGCTTCAAACCAAATTTATTTCCAATCTGGTGTTTCAAAGCTTTTAGGATGTGCATTTCCAAGCTTCTCTTTATAATGGCAGGCCGCTTCCGTCGAGCGTGAATCCAAGGTCCGATGCTTCAGGTGGAAGATGGCTAATACGCGGAGAGCTGGCAGCTGCGCTGGTGCCTATCGACTCCCCAGCAGATCGTTACTCTGAGGTTCTGTCGAAGGGCTTCTCACTGCAGCTTGACGGAGCCCGAATGACAAGATAAAAGAGGATCGCGCAAAATAAATCATCGTCGGGAGGATTTGTGGGACCGTTTCAACGCATTCCATGTTCTGTCTATTTTTTGCGGACAGACACAAAGGAACAAATGTCATAGGACAAACCCAACGAAACCACAGTGACTTGTGATGTGTACATACTGGAGACAAAAGTCTGTGGTGGCGGCTCGAGCAGATTAGCATTCAATTTGATCTAGTGTGGTTCCGCAGCTTCAACAAACAGAAAATGTTTATGAAATGTCGCAGTCTGGAAAAATAAGCCGCCTTCTCTACAAAACAGTCGGCAATGTTGCTATGCCAATCTCTATTTCTAGGCACAGCTCCTGTCTGCTATGCCAGTGACGACGGCCAACAATTTCTTCAAGTTTATTTTGACGACAAGCGCTCTTAGATTCCCATAAACATGCACAGCTTTTCCTCGGGATATTCCTGACGCAGGCCAGCGCTCTTGTAGGTACCATCAGATGTACCTGAGCACTCTTAAAGACAGCAACCCTGCAAGGTGAATGAACCAGCATGCCGACTGGCGGAGGGGGGATGTGTGACTGAAGCCAGTATTTCAAGGGATAAAAGTAGTTTTAGGCAATGAAGTAAGAGTTGTGGATCTGCTCCAGTTTGAAAAACAATGATTACTGCTAATGGACTTGACTTCAAACTGACTCCGTGCAGTGGCGTCATCTAGGTGATGTTTATAGGATGAGGCTCCGAGCTCCAGTCTCTCGTTATCCAAACGCCCTTGGCAGTCGCCGCTTTTTTTCTACATTCGGAAGTATATCTTGCCATCACAGATATAGAGCAAGGATGTTGTTCCTCCTCTGACTACTGTATCCAGCCACAGAGTGGAACACACGTTTTCTGTTCACCTAAACAGCAAAAAAAGTTCATTTTGTAAACACATAGCATGACAATTCTAAAAATGCTAATTCTGACATTTACTTGAACACATACACTGCTTTCCCTTTACTATTTTAAACCTAATAGAACAGTCTGCAAAATTATCATTCATGTATCTCATATATCACATAATTTGGGGGGGTGGGAAGCTGTTAGAAGAGCATAGCTCAACAGTGCTTTCACTGCAGCCTTGCAGCAGAAGGGCTCATTTTCTACATTAGGAGAGAAGGATCCCTGCCCCATCTTTGTTTCTCTGTAATTAGCTGATCTGTTGCAAAGAACTGAGTAGGATCAAGGAGAAAAAATAAAAACAAACAAAAAACCAAACCCAAACCCTCATCAGCTTTGCGATTATAAACAGGGAAAATTAGTCTGCTCCCTGTGCTGTCTGGAGCGGCAGATCAATCAAGTGTTGTGAGTAAAGGAGGAGTGTGGTAAGGTCTAGAAATAAAAACTGGGTTAGGTTTTTTTTCACTTATACAAGGAATAATTTTCTTTTAATGTGGCATTTATTTGTGATTTAGGGAAGTGTGTATGTGGGGGAAAAATGAGAAGTGTTTCCAGTATTATGAGAAAACACTATGTATTCTGTAACATGCTGTGCCTTACAGAATAGCAATTCCTTCCTGACATCCTTTGGGAACCTAAAGATGCCATCAGCGAAAATGAAGTTATAAACTCCTTAGCTACAAATGCTATAGCACTCATTATTTAGAAAGAGTGACGATAGCCTATGAGAGGGGAATTCTTACCTTATACTGAACTGGAAGGTTGGGCTGAAATCAACAAAAAAAAAAGGAATTAAAACTGGAGGAAACCCCATCTGAAATCTTTTGGGATCCTAACAAAAGCGAAGATTTGTGCCAGAGCCTTAAGCTCTGCAAGACCAATTTTAAACTAAATAAAAATATTTGGATGTGAGAGTTTCCAATGCCGCCACTATCTTCTGATATGGCTTTGCAAAAATTAACTTGTCCTGGCACTTCTGCACAGCATTTCATGAGCAATAGTTCTGGATGGCTAATAGCCGTGTATCGACTAGCAGGTGACGGTATCAGAAATGGTAATTGGGCCTTGTGGCATGTGGATTTCCAAACTGAAATAGGATTACAAACCTTCATGATTAAGGGACAGGCAATAATTAACACTCTAGACACAAGCAGTCGGCCCACTCGGCAGTTGGACACCGAGGTAAAAACGACAGGGGGTCACTTAGAACAATAGTGTCCTTTGAACTACTTAACCAAAGAGCTCCACAGGCTTTACAGCCACTAATTAATCTAAGTGCCCCACTGCTGTCCCATTACACCGGCATGGAGGGCAGCGGCACCAGGAAAGCAGCAGTGCTAAAAACTGGACGGCAGAAGTCACGGAGTTGTGACTACTTCTCTTCCCATAAGACCAAACTGCTGCTACGTGATGATTAGGGACTTAGCAAGTAATTCTGCGGGAAAAAAATGTGTCTAGTTTGGCCAACATCCTTGTTTTCTGCAGTGATGGAAGAGGCAACAGCTCATGTGCAAATCAGCATTTTCTTCAAACATAATTCAAGCTCATTTGAGAATACGGGTAAAGTATCAAACATCAAGAGAGCCTGTGTCAAATGAGATGAGCCCTAGCATCCTTTCTCTCCTTGGGAGCTGCTTATTTTTTCATAATTCCTTAAGAGGCATCACGGGGGGGGGGGGGGATCTTTTAATTAAATGGGATGATTTGACAGCTGCTTGCTGTTTAACTGAGGGGAGGAAAAGTAGGTTCTTTAAGCAGATAAAGTAACCTCAGCGTGTACATTTTATACAGAAATATACGTATTAGAAAACACATATAAAGGCTACATACATACCTATATGTACATGCATATACAAACGATTCCAAGAAATGTTTTGCAGATTCTGTTGCTTTTAGAAGCAGTGGGCCCAGCGCCTGGTGATAAAAGCTATCAAAACTGAAGCCTTTGCACAGCTTCCCCTCACCAGGCCCTTTGTGAGGAAACAAGACTAGGAGACGAAACGCTTGATAAATTTGCCAGAATTTAAAACTTGCTCCCCTGACAGAAGCCCCTAAAGGAGAGTGGCGTTTGACCCTCTACTAGCCATCAGAGTAAATGTCCCCACTGGTACAGCTCCCGTCTTCAGTACAGAGCAGTGTAATTTCACACTTTTCACCTTGCGCTCATGGAAGTTGCTCAAGTCGAGAATTCGGAAACGAATGGATTTATTCAGATTTATTATGTGCTTCCTAAAAAACTGAAGGAGAGCAAGGCTTGCCGATCAAAGGTTAACGTAAATATGAGGCTGCTGTTGGGGAAAAGGTTCACCGACAACACAAACAAATCTAGAGACGAGCAATGACAGTGCACGTATGTCTGTCTCGGTGACCACACCCCGAGTTCAGAATAGCTGTTGAAATTAGGAAGGGAGGGTGCAGAAAAAAGAAACCCAGCTTGTTTGCTCGGGAGAAGGGAGCTATACTTAGCAGAAAATGTTTTGAGCCACCAAGACGCAAACACAAATCAATGGAAACTCGGTAAATTTAGGACAGGCTGTAAGCTGCGAGAGATTGGGATTTTTGTCTTGCTGCTGCAACGTGTGGCAAACCAGCACAAAAATAGCATCTAACGCCGTTAATGGGTAGGTGAGTGGAATTTCCATTACAAGAGGAAGCTCACCACAAAGGGAAACGCAACTTAGCCTACACAAAAACATTTATAACGGCACAGCTTAGGTGCATTGCTTTGTTTTGGATGGAAAGTTTACATTGGGTTTTTTTGATGAGCATCCAGAAACGCTTTTCAGACGCATCCAGAGAGCGAGCCTGGAAGCGCCGCTGGTTTGTTGGGATCTTTATTAAGCTGCACGGCCTGCCACACGCGGCTGACTGCAGGCACCCTCAGCCAAGCAGCTTGCGTTTTTGGGACAGACCAGATGCAAAGAACCCCGGTTGTATACAGAGCTGGTTATATATACCCTAGAAGTCCACTGTATATTTAGAGGAAGCACGTATCTTTCTTGTATGTATTATAGATATTTACGTACACATAAAATTATCTATGCATTTGAGCTGGTATAAAGCTGCCATCGACTGATACCACATACTTTGTTCACTGAAAAAAAAACCGTACCGTATTCATACCATTGTATCGGTGTAAGTACCCCTATACCAGCACAGCTGCAGCAAAGTCCGGGGACAAGAGGAAGCGCGCCCATATAACTTAAATCGCAAAACTTCCTACGATAAAGAAGGCCAAGCCACAGCTAACCACCAAGGGAGCAGCATCAGACTTCTAGAGGAGATGAAATGTTAATGCAAAGTGCTGAACGGAACTACTTTGGACCTCCATTTTCACTGCCTCGATTAATGTTTGGTCTGTTTTCAACCAATTGATGCCATCTAAATGCAGGGTTCTCGTCCCCACCCATTCGATCTGGTTTCTGAATCCCCTCTGACAACAGAGCAACCTAACTTCTGAGTCCCAAAATGAGGTTACTAAAGGAGAAAGATCAAAAAGTCGATTGGAAAACACATCTTTCCTAGAAAAATATTCTTGTTCCCTGTACAGTAGCTGGCATAAAGCTTGTAAAACACAGGTAAAAATTGAAATGCTTGTAGTGCTAAAATCTTGATTCATGAAGGAAATTCCAAGTCTTCATTGAGAATTTTCACTGACGCCAAAGGATTTTGTTCCAGAAATGACACCGCGGATAGGCTACTGTCTATTCTTTCACAGACCCCAGCAAGCCCATGTAAAGGTATGCCGGTAACCACGGAAATTCACAATCCCCAAGACTGACAGAGTGTGAGGAAATGGCGGGAGAGGGAACAGCATTCTTCAGTGAGCCTGATTCTCTCCCTGGGTTTTCATCAAGACCTCTCTCTACACAGAGCTGAAAAGATCTAGAGTGGTGTTAAGGAGCAAACTGCCAAGCTTGCAAGCACAGCGTCCCGTGAAACCTACTTCTGTAACATCATCAAATCTCATTTTGGAGGCCTTGAAAATGGCTCCGGCCTGAGAAGAGGAAGGGGGAACTACACCCACACCAGCGCAAACCCTCACGTAAAGACAGCGAGAAGGGGAACACGCTCGTCAATGACTTCACCGGTGCCACGTCAAGAATATTTGCAGTTTTGTTGCTCACAGGTTGCTGTTGCCCCATTTTGTTCAAACTCCACTCTCTGTGTGCTGAGAAAAAGGAAGGAACCAGGAAAGGCTCCAAGTCTGTGACGCATTTCATAACTTACCCAGTGAATTATTATTCATGACTTCTGCGTTGGGTAGGTTTAGGTGCCCTTTGTATTAATCCCCTTGCAGCTCCTTTGCGAGCCGGCTCAGTCTCACTGATTTCCGCTACACCTATTGTCAGAAATCTATATGGCATCTTCAAGTGTATTAAAATACTGCTTCCCATCTTTTTTAGATAATGGTGTCAGACGCATATATCAATTTTCTGCAGGCAGACGTTGCAGGCAGTATTTGTAATGGCAGCTGAAGATGCAGACCCGATTCTGATCCCGCTGCCATTGTTGTGCAGCGTGGGTAATCTTTTAGAAGCCAACAGGATTACACCAAATGCCTACGCAACGTGCTTCGGTGCTTTTATGGCAGTAATTCGCCTTCAGTGCAGGTTAAATTGTCTGAAAGGAAGCTGTATGTTTCAATAACCTTGTGCTTGTCTAAGCATGACCACGTAACTAGCAGTTTGCTTAAAGGTCTCTTTTAATAACTATTTGTTACTGGAAGGTGCGTTTCATTCACTGTATGGTTTTGTCACTTATTTCAAGTGGGTTCTTTTATTTAATTGCCAAGATAATTCTAGGCAATGTTGTACTTAAGACTTTTAAAAGTATTTTTTTAGAAGGGTAGTTGTGCATGATTTCAGAAGGCATTTTCCAAATCATAGGGATTCTGCATAAATGGAATTTAAATTAGTCATTAAAAGTTAAACCAAGAAAAAAAGAGCAGTCACCTTTCTGACTGTAGAACCAGGCAGCTGTTGAATAAAATGATTTGCTAGGAGGCATTCAGTTTCGAGGACTGAGAATGGATATTTGAAATTTATTTTCAGATTTAACATGGTGCAAATCCATTTTACGTAATTTGGATTAAACACTCCGAGGCCGAAAGACCCTTTGCATTAAGCCTCCACAAAACAACAGGAAGATACTTCCATCTCGATTCCTGTTTTTTAATCGCACAATGCGAGTATCATGAGAGAAAACAGGTAAAATAGCAAAGTATAGATGTTCTGTAGCACACAGCTCATATTGGGAGATGACATGACGGGTCACACACGGTAACTTACGCCCCGTTGGTTCTTAGCAGAAACCCTGCCTCAGTAGCAGGCTTAATCTGAAAGCCTTAAGAGATGAAAAACCCCTTAATGATCTCATGTGCTGTAAACAAAATACATCTCATTGTCCTTTCCCAGGGTTTCTTAAGTTTACCTCTTGTATGTCTTTTGCTAAAATTGAGCTCTTTGGGGCAATGTTTTTTATACTTTGCATAGGGATAAGCATTAATCGTAAATAACGAATCATGTCGACGTACAAATTCTTCCCTTTATCAGACTACACAAATACAGTCACAAACTATCACAGAGGGAAGGTTTTTTCTCAACTCTAAGGGTAAACAATTTCACCCCTCGAGTCTAGTGGATTGGTTGTTCTTACTCAAATTCCTACTCCAGCAGTTGGAATTCTGGAAGTCTCGCAGAGTGTGACAATCTTACTCTATTTCCTGTGCCAGAAATGGAATATTCAATTTTTTTCCCTTCTGTCCAAAGGATTACTACCTTTAGTCATTTCATGTCCATTGGCGCATCATGTCCTTCTCATGTTTCCCAATAATAATCTATACTTTGTTTCACAAGATGAATTGCTCTGTGCTAGTGTGAACAGAGATGTACAAATTTCCCTGCGCAGCACCACAGATGTTTTCCAAGTAACAGCTGCAGGAACATTTCCAGCATAGTTCTATCTTGAGCTACTGTATCCAGGCACATTTCACTAACATACTCTTGATACTCGCCAAAAGTAAATAAATCGAATGTACTTTCTCAGATATACAGTCAGTAGGTAGCTCTGCCTGTCTGGAAGTATCTGGGTCTAACTCAAGAGTTCAAACTGCCTAACCTTATGTTTAGGATCACATATCACACGCTTCCCTAAATACTTACAGAGAATGCAGAAAATCCTCCAACACCTTGCCTAATCTGTGTCTGCTCTCCTGCTGCTGTCACTGCAGTCTGTGGCAAAGCTCCCATCTCCTTCAGTGGAAGAAAAGCCAGGCCCTAGCAGCAAGGATCCCGGAGCGAGGGAAGGAAACAAAGACTGCTGTATCTAGTTGAGCTCCCAGGTGATTTTTAGCGAGTAGGAGCGTGCGTCATTTTTGTAAAATCTGCAACCTTTCTTCTACCCAAAAGAGCATCGGGGAATGTGATCCTGACCCACAAAGAAAAGCGCGAGTCACTACGTTACTGGGCAGCAAATTATCCATTTAAAAAGGCATGTATACAAGCGTCCCAGAAATACTGTACATTTTGCAAGATTACAAACTCCTGCAATGCTGATATGAACTCCCCAGGGCATAAAATATCCAGATATAGATGGCGATGTCTACAGTGAAGTATAACCACAGCTGGGTAATTAACTGTGGGAAACTGCCTTTAAGTAGTCACATGGAGAAAAGGAAGGAATTTTGATGTTCTGGAATGGAAAAACGTAAGAAAACCCATATTAAATGAGCCAGAGAGAACAAATTTTTAAGGTACCGTTACTTACATTTTCTCCCTTCCCGAAGACCATGATAAAGTAGCTTTAGCTGAAGGCTTGTTTGGAGTAGGTACGCTCAAGAATACACAGCTGTCATTGCCTTGATTTACCTCGATGTACCTTCCTGTGCACTTACCCATCATCTTTGTTACATGCGACGTGGAAAACTCTTCAACCTCATTTAACTTTGAAATGAGCCCTGCTCCGAGCAGTAGTTTGGCCTAGAAAACCTCCAGAGGTCCCTTCCAACCTCAGTTATTCTTTGGTTTTATGACGACTTATTGCAGTTAACACCTTTGCGTTTGTAATGACCATTTGCTTATTGATCTTGGATTGTGAAAGTAGGTCATTTTCTGCTTCTCCTGTACTGCCGTATTACCACTCCGGTTTGCTTCTAGCACTAATAAGAAATGCCATAAGAAATTATATTGTAGTTTAGAAAGCGATTCAAGAAAACACATCTCTTCAAATCAAATTATACAAGAATTAAAATTAATGGCAGATGATGACTATTTGAAAAAGAGTTTTTCAAAAGCCGGGCACCGTTTTAACCTTTAGAAGGGCAGGTCAAAAAGGTTTGGATACAGACAGTTAAACTAAGAAGGATTTTTTTCGCTATAGTAATTTGGGTTCAGGCACGTAGATCATATAGATGAAACAAAATTAAGGAGAAATGTGCATGAAATATTACTAGCAGCTAGCTGTTCCACTCTATCATTCATGCTGCCAACACTAAAAGGGTAAAATTGGAAACGCTGGAGAGGAGGAGATACATTCCTGTCTGCTGTTGGCGTTCTCACGTGTTGCAAAATGCGTTTCTGACCAGTCATCTATTTTCGAGGAAGAAGGATTGATTTACAGGTGCTATCCCTAGGGCAAGGGACACAGTCTGAAGGTCTTACTATTACCAAGTTAAATGGAATAGATTTAAGAGTAGATTAGAGCATTTCCCTAATGGCAAAGCAACCTGCCGAAAATATCAGTTTTGGTTAAGGAAATTACATTATGAGGCCGTTAATTTAGTAAAAATAAATCAGGTAAAAAGGTTACTTCAGTTATTGCAGTTCTCGTTTCCAAATTAATCACTGAATGTGAAAGAGGTACTTAATTTGATAAATGTAAGCAAGTATTTCACTGTGCTGGATGAAGCAGAAGTGCATCTTGGTGTTTCAAGAAGCTCTGAGGTGGGAACAGACAGTGAGGGAATCTTCTACAGCTCAAACAGCAGGGTTTGTTTCCCTCCTAAATAATTTATATTCCTGCTACGGAAAGCAGCGTGGTAGCAGCTATGAAGTCCTAAGAGGCCGTGGAGATGTTACGCTTGATCTGGCACTGCTGTGATTCAGCTTGTGGTGATTTCTAATGTCAACAGTCTTCTTTTAACATGCCATTCTGAGGACTCGCAATCAAAACCAAGCGGCTACGTACCAGACACTGCCTCTCCCTGCATGACAGGTGACAGCCTCTGATAAGGGAGAGCGCTAAAGCTGACAATTGATTTAAAAGAGACAGAACAGATTGCACAACTGCACAATTTGTTGACTGTGGATGCTGCATGCAGCCATGGCTGCTTTTTCTCTCATCTTTATTAAAAAATGGATTTAGGTATCTGAGACACTTTGTGTGCAAGCTAATTTATTATTTGGCTAATTTTTTTTCCCCTAAAGCTGACAGGGAATTTTTATTGCTTTTTTTTCTCATCTGTTTTGGAAAAAGTAAACCAACCTAGAGTACTTTGGAAAGAGGACTTGCTGGCTGCTAGTCTCTCTTACCGGCCACATGCTTCTTCCTGTTCCATGCCAGGACAACAATTTAGCTTCAGTTTCATGCATGGAACAGCTGAATTCTGCTCGTGAAACTGAAGCCAGGGTTTGTCTGTCCAGCTGCAGTGGAAATGTACATTTTAAGCTGAAAGAAATAAAGGACCCTGCATCCAGTTTCTTTTTTTTTCCTTTGCCACATACTTCAGGAATACTTTTTTTTTCTCCCAAAGGGCAATTCATTATTGCCTGTAAGAACAAGCATAGCTAATGTACCTCTAAGGTAGAACAGTCTTATAATTTGTATGTACTGACTTCCACACTACTTAATTGGATGGAAAATTAGCATTCCATTGATTGATTCATTGCACAGAAAGGGTAAGATTTGC
Source organism: Phaethon lepturus (assembly GCF_000687285.1). Taxonomy (NCBI): domain Eukaryota; kingdom Metazoa; phylum Chordata; class Aves; order Phaethontiformes; family Phaethontidae; genus Phaethon; species Phaethon lepturus. The sequence continues at coordinate 10,808 of NW_010541794.1, forward strand.
AAAAATAACTTGCGACTTTGGATAGTTCATTTTTCACAGAGGTCAAAGACAGTTCAGTACTCAAACCTGTTTCATTCCTCTTTGAGAGGTCCTGTGTGCTGATGATTTTTATTTCATGAGCATTTGCTCCCAGGAAGCTGGGCAAAATCTTATCAGGCAATTTCACCATAAACCACTTTTTTAGGATTCTCCTCTTTCCGTTCTGTTGCTTTTCACAATGTTCCACAATATTGTTTTGCAAACTGTGCCTCTAGACAAAGAAAACAGAGTGTAACTTTCTTTGCAGCTTTTGAAAAATCGCTCCCTGAGAGTCTGCTTCATTCCAGTCGTCAAAAAAAAAGGAGTTCCCTCCAAAAAAAGAAGTCTTTCCAAGCCCTGAGTAAGCCTCAGTATGATACTTCTTCAGTGCTATCAGCACGCATATCTCTCCCGATTGCTTCGACGAGCGCTCGGATGCCTCTGCGAGGGTTTCCTCTAACAACGTCCCAAGCTCAGTCTGCCTGTGGGCAGGCAGCGGAGATGCTCCAGGCCTTTCCTCTTTCCTGATGAACGTGACTGCCGACGAGAGGTGTGCTACTCACTGAATTTCATGTCTGAGATCGGTTTGGAAAGAACATACGACTTCTCCTTTTTTTTTTTTTTTTTAAGGTTTTGTGCGTTTTGTGCTTTAAACCAACATCAGTATTGCCTCCTCTGGACAGATCAAAACTTGCTATTTTAAAGATCTCAGGTTAGCAATAACTATAGGTAAGTTATATAATGGTTGCAGTCAAAGCACAAACACAGGAATAAACGAGACTTATTTTGCCACGCTACAGTGAACTCGACCAGCTAAGTCCAAACAGCAATTATTATTAAAAGTTTGCATGTCTCTAGCCCCTCGGGATATTAAAATGCTTTACAAAATATTTTAATATAGCCTCACAAATTTTAATTTAGCCAACCTGACATGAGGGTAAATTTATCTTTGTTCTGAAGTTGCTGCCTGCATACATATTTGAACTCATCAAGTTTGCTTGCCCGTGCTGGACTTTGTGCGCTCATAAGTTGGGTGGATATGAAAATTAGTATTAACCTTTGCATCTGTGGGTTTAACTGACCGGTCAAAAGTCATGCAGTGAATAGTGCTTGGGTCTCCAAAGCAGAACACTGAGCCAAACCACAAGACCATCTGTTTTTCCCTCTGAAGGGTGTTGAAACACCACAGATAGCAATGTCTGCTGCAAAGATACATGTCCTTCCCTTTTCCACATATCAGGATTTGACTGTGAATCCTGTAGCATCTCTTCCTTCCCTCCACTCAGCGGTAGAAAAATCAGGCATTGAGTAAGCTGAAAGGCTGGTATTACACATTTGTCACCTCCCTAGACCCCAATCTATGTCAAGGCAGTGGCCACCTGTGCAGTTACACTTGCATGCCATTGCACTGCCCTGGGAGCCAGGCTGGGTCACACTTCATTTCGCTGTGATCAGAGACCCCGTGTTGCTGTAAGCCCCCTGCACGCCTGGACAGCAAGTCCACCGTACCTGCCGCCTACGACGATGCACTTGTCCTGTCAAGTCTCTTTAAAATATCTGCGCTTCATTTCCCCCAACAGGGATGAATAGGTCTTCTCCCTGCTACCCAAGCATACTTCTTCCGTGGCTGATGAGGCGCTTGGGGTCTTTACATTGTTCCAAGGCGTCAGATTTTGGTACCGTGCGTCAAGTCCCTGCATGCGGAACACCTGCTTGTAATGGTGCAACGGCCTTCCTCCAGGTGCACTTCATTACATCCACCAGGTTAATTTTTTTCCCAGGTTTAATATTGCCTCTTTTGCTTTCTCCCCGGGCCACATGCCCAAACACAGAGAGTTCTTGCTGGTTGCCTCCATCTCTTTCTCAGCAGTCTCTCTAAATCCCTTTGGCTTGGCAGCCACTTACTTATGGCAGGCTGGCTGCCCACACCCTCACA
>NW_010541794.1:12792-14941 GCF_000687285.1 Phaethon lepturus
CCCTCAGCTGCTCTGGGCACATGCCGTATCTTTCTTCTCGGAGTGTGTACAACTACGCTGCTATTTTGACCCCCCAGCACTTGGGCCCAGACCTAGGACACCTCCTACAGAGGCCTGAAGCGGTCCTGGAAGACCTCGCCTTCAACTGACACCCTGCTAGAACCCGACCTGCTCAGAGGTCCCTCCCGCGCTGGGTGCCTCGCTCCTCAGTCTCCAGAATTTCCTTTGGAAGGAGTATTGGTCCAGTAGCTGACTAGTTTATTGCGCCGCTTTCTACTCAGTTGGGTGCCGCCTCAACTGTCGCTTCCTACTGTTCCTGAGGAAAAAGGACCGTAATCGTACGTATCCAGCTGGGGGCATATTCAGTACAAGACAAATAAAAGGAACTCTGTTGCGGTATGTTAGCGCTAGAGATTCCTGCCAAACCATCAATTCCACAGTCTGCTGGTCTGAGGATGTGCCGCACCGCCTCGGGCTCCCAGCGCTGACATGCAAAACATTCTGGGAAGGGCGCTGATGGAAATCCCTCGAGCAAATAGTCAGAATATGCAAGAACTGCTGTACTGCGGGAGTGCAACAATTTCAGGACAGGGTCGGTCAAGACCTCCAGCAAGAATATCCCAGCTAGGAGCATCAGCTCTATTATCTTCACTCTGTCACTGCCACAAACTACCAGCGGGCCAACTGTCTTTGGAAAACCACAACAGCTCTACAGAGTTTTTAAACACTGATCCTTAAACAATGAGACCCAGAAGAATTAGAATGAAATTGGGAAAGCTAGATAAAATTCCAGTGAGATTTGCCCTTCTCTGCACCTTCTTTCTTCTAAAAGGCATACCCTATGTCAAGATAAAAAGTAAGAAAAATGGGAAGGAGCAGCATGCAACAAGCTTCGATTTGAAGAGCAGTTCACCCCACGCATAGAGAAGTTTGGCTGCTGCAGCAAAAATAGCCTTTCATTTCAGTCTTCTAAGTGTGGCCCAAGAGTTACTACAGAAAGGGTTATAAAAGCTTAGCACAGATGCATTTTTAGCAAACTGATTCAGAGTTAATTTGTCAGGAAATAAATAGAAAAAAAAATTCTATGCTCTCCTTACGCTTGATTTATGTCACTGTGCTTATTATCTCTAGAGGAAATCCTCCTTTGTGTGCTGTCTGAACAGCTAATAACTACAGATACTGGAAGGAGTTTAAAGAAAATGAGCTGCCTTTGCTCGGAGCTTCTTGCTTTTATCTCTTAATTTCAACCTCTAGTGGTACAGCAAGGTTTTGCCACTCATCTTCACGGTGCCAAGATTTTCATGCAAAGTATTTGTTCTGTTCCTGGTCTTTACTGTACAGTATTATAACACAGCCCCAGCCCCATCCAGAAAAAAAAACAATACCTAAACAGACTTACGTTACAAAAAATTTGAACACTTACAAGTTTAGTTGCCTAGTTCTTAAGTCGAGGGGACAAAAGAAATCAATGGAGATGTGAGAGAACATCTCGGCTTCCCTGACACTTCAAGCATGTCTATCTTCTGCTGTGTCAATGTGACTGCCAGACAGCCGGCCACCTGGAAACGAGAAGAAACAGGACAGTCCCTCCTGCAGGCCTTTGTGCTGGGGAAAGGCCTAAATAAGTAAACAAAGCAAGTAGAGGGTAAATTCCTGTTTACGTCTTGCACAGCGGTAAATAAAGCAGCTCCAGCCGTGACAGCAGCATTTGTCCCAGCAAACACAGGCTGGGACACACGGCGTGGTCATAAAAGCAGCAATAACCTGGCTTTTCTGCTGAGCATCCACACAAGATGTAATAAACATAAAGCGTAAATAAACGCCTTTGCTTATTGTTTCGGGAGTGTTTTAAACGCAACTTTAAAGTTTTAACCTGCCTGCTGCCGAAGTGCCACTGAGGGGGGCGAACTTAAAACCCACTTTGCTGTGGGGGCTGCTGGAAGGAGCAGCCCGCTGCAGCCCCGCTGGCAGAGGAAAGGCCTGCGGAGAGCGGTGGTAACAGCTGACCGCCTCAGCCTCATCGGCCACCGGCCGGGTAGGGGCCCACGCCTCGGTCACACCCGGACCCAGGGCGGGGGGCCGTCCCCCGGAGCCCCCTCAGCGCCAGCACAAAAACGCCAACAGCAGCAGCAGCAGCAGCAGCACCCAG
>NW_010541795.1:0-218 GCF_000687285.1 Phaethon lepturus
TATAGCTCGTGCTGGTGCCGATGCCGCAGTGGTGTTCAGATGAGGTTTATCACTTCTGTTGTGTTACTGCAGTGAGATTCTCCTCTTGGAGTTTAAGATGCCACAAACAGAAAAAAACATGTAGTTGCCTGGTAATGAAATTCTGCTGCGCTTACGGCGACTGCTGGAGGAGCGGGATCCCCTCGTCGGCCGCGGAGCGGCAGGGGGCGGCGTCCGGT
>NW_010541795.1:348-628 GCF_000687285.1 Phaethon lepturus
GGCAGGGCGGGGTTACAACAAGCCGAGGAGAGCAGCGTCCCGTTCCAGCTGGGAGGGATGTCAATGTGCAACAGGGTACCGAACCGGTATCCCACGCTGACAGATACAGGTGGGGATATAAAGTTGTGCGGTTGATATTTTTAATATACAGAATATCAGTAAGATGGAGATGCACATTTGTTCTGATGAAATTTAATTTCAAGGCAGAGGGAACTGTCACTGGCTCTGGGCGGGGGGCTCACGGCTGATCCCCCAGGCGCTGACGCCTTCCTCCGAAACC
>NW_010541796.1:0-457 GCF_000687285.1 Phaethon lepturus
ACATCCACAAACGGTCCCTGGCCTGTCATTTCTTCCATAGTAATGTTCTGAAGCGGATCTTTCCAAGGCGAGGAAAGAACAGAGCCCCAGTTATGGTGTCTGTCTGAAAGTGCTGCAGGGGAAAGTGAGGACCAGCAATAGAAGTCCTTCCTAGCACCTTCCTTGTGGGAGTAGTCAGGGGAAGATTTCTGTTTTGCAGATTGGGAGTGCGAGAGTGAGAGAGAGCCTAGTGGCTTTTTCCAAGGCTAGGAAAGAGCAGAGCACCAGTCTTGGTGTTTCTCTGACAGGGAAAGTGAGGACCAGCAACAGAAGTCCTTCTGTCATGGCCCTGATATAGGGACATAACTATCTGCTTTTAAACACTTAGATATTGATATTTGTCAAGGACTGACTTGCTAAACAAAGGCAGTGTTAACAGGAACTACAATGACAGTCCTATCACAGAACCGGCTAGAAC
>NW_010541797.1:0-388 GCF_000687285.1 Phaethon lepturus
GTGGGGCACTGCCTGGCAGCCGGCGGACGCGCACGGGCAGCCGGCGCCGTCGGGCTCTTGTTCCCGTTTGCGGAGCCCTGGCTGCAGCGCGGCGTTGCGAGGGATGCAGGAGGGGCCATGTAGTCGCTGCGGGCATCCCCACCGTGCCCTCGGTGCCGATAATCCCACCCGCCCACCTAAGCGGCTCATGTGGAGCTGGTTGGTCGGTACCTGTGGTGTTTGCCACGCAGCGAGCGGGGAACTAACTGGTTTAGCAAATGACACCCGTGTCCTGCCCACGGCTGCCTGCGTCGTCTGGCGTATTTATAGCGTTGTCTGCTATCAGGGCTTGCTTCACCCACTCAAACCAAGTCTTGTGGCTCCCCCCTCTCCCTTCACCCCCGTCTCT
>NW_010541797.1:751-967 GCF_000687285.1 Phaethon lepturus
GGCTCCTGCATCTCCTTACACCGTCGTCTCTTGGCACATAGAGGAGTGCTTTGTCGTCTTCCAAATCTGCTGGTAGGGAGACAGGGAGAAACACTTTCTCCATGACAATAAGTAATTAATTGCTTCCAGAGAGTCAGTTATGAAATTCTTAATTAGAGATGGGCTGAAGCGTATGATAAGGCTAGGCAGAAGCTGCCCCGGCGGGGGGGGGCCCCC
>NW_010541797.1:995-1397 GCF_000687285.1 Phaethon lepturus
TGGGCGGCTCCGGCCAGCCCCGGCAGCAGCTGCAGCGTGCTGGCCTTGCTTCCTTGGGCTAATCCCGCTGGCCCTGGGGATTACGCACCCAGGCACGGCGCGTCCAGCCTGGGGACGGATTGTCCAAGGTGATCCAGCCACGCTGGCAGAACCTTCTGCGCCGGCACACACGCGCTCACGCTGAGCTCAGAGACCCGCCTCAGTGCGTCCGTCCTCAAAGCTTCTCCCTGGTACCTGGCTGCCGACACCTCTCGCGGCGTTAACGCAGCTCGGCTGTCCCAGGCTTGGAGGGGGCTGAAAAACCCTGGCCTTAATTTTCGGCTGTCTGAAGGAGAGCAGTTCCCCCAGACCGAGTGTGCAGAGCTGCCCTCCAGGGTGGTTGCACCGGGGGTTTCACGGCAG
>NW_010541797.1:1550-1858 GCF_000687285.1 Phaethon lepturus
CCGCGCCACGGGGGTAGCAGCCCAACCCCTCCAGGACGAGTCTGCGCGGGGTGTAGGCAGGTCGCAGGCAGAGCTCTGCCGTTTTCTTTCCTCCCAGCTCGGAGCGCAGAGCTCGGTTTTTGAAGGTGTCCAGGGGATGTCAGAAATGGACTTGGTCAGACCTGCTTTTAGCGCCGCTGAATTAAGGTCTGGTGTGCTCTTGAGGGACGGGTGGACGGATCGGAGCCCTCTTCAGCCTTTCGTGAAAGCAGCGAATTGGAAAAAAACCCTTTTATACACATATCTATAAATACCCTATTTTGGGGACG
>NW_010541798.1:0-4324 GCF_000687285.1 Phaethon lepturus
GGGCGCATTAGGCCCAGCTGTGGGGTTGGGTGTGCAAAAGTTCAAATAAATTCCGGATGCCCTTTCCAATGGGTTTGGAAATCATCCCAAAGTTGCTGTTTTTCCCTAAAACTTGCCGTGCTGCCAGCTGGGGATGGGAGCATGCTTTTACGCCTCCGGGAGGTGGGGGAGGTGTTTCTGTGATGCGAGGCAGTGACGCAAGCCAAACAAGAACTGCCACAGCTCCTTGTGGAAATCATTTAAATGTAAGGTGATCATATTGCAGCGAGTCTTAAAGAAAAGGTGTGCCATCTGCAGCCCCACGCAAGCCCCCCTGGTGCAGGTGCCGTGTGGGGACAGCCTCTGTGCACACAGGCTGACGAGCACACTCAGGCCTTGCTCCATCTGTGGGATGTAACCACAGGTTTAAAGCCACCTCTTGTTACAATGGGTCACAATCACACTGAAGTTACACTTGTGCTCAAGTGTTTCACTTCATCAGCACTTAGCACTATAAGGAAGAGTCTTCTTCGTGCCAAATGTATGAACTCTGGGGTCCCGTTCACAGCAGAAAATAATGGCCACCTTTCCATCATGGCAAACTAAGCACAGGTTTGCCGTGAACAGCAGCATCACACAGTTGTGCTTGGAGAATAACTTCCAAAGCTATTGCGATTCTGCAATACTTTTCCATCAGTAGTGCCCTTCAGCATGCTCAGGGCCTCACTGATCCTCTCGTATAATTACAGAGATTGCACTCACGTCAAAGGTCTGAAGCTAGGAAATGTTTACACAGTGTTCAAAATTGGGTCATTACCTTTGAATTTGCAAATATGCCTATACAGAGTTCTCAAAAAACAAGAGGCCATTTCTGGGAGCAGAAATACTAGTTAACCTTAGGAGGTTAAGCCTGGGAAGTTAGAGAGTCAGTGCAACAGTAAAAAGATCTACCATAGCTGCGAGATACTAAATCCAGCTGTCCAGCAGGCTCCATCTCATGGGACAGGGACACTCTGCACGTAGCATTCAAGGGAAAGGGATTTTATAAGATTATGGCTGAGCCATGGATAAAGGTCGTGTGTCTGATTTTCTCCAACTAGGAAACATAACATTAGCTCATTGGAGGAAAAAGAGGCCATCTCTTCAGATCAACATGAACATAAAAAGTATATTCAGCACCAGCAGTTTATGAAGGAAAACAGCCAGCCACGAGCTCTCAGGACTCTCGGAATCTCATTCTGTGCTGACAGATCCCAGGACCAGAAAAGTATCAATTGGCTCAGACCAAAGCACGAACAACTCACAACCAAATGATCCTTCAATTAATATTTTACTGCTCTTATAAAAAAAGCTGGAAGTCCATGAACCGTAAAATTCTCAAGATGGTCCTTGACCCAGCACTTCCGCCATGACTTTGCATTATTCTGGGACCTTCTGTCAGATCTAACGCCAGAATGCAGCCACAACATGGAAACAGGTGGGAGAGTCACGCTGAGGATCCATTTTATCCAGACATGTTTGCATCGCATGCTCTTTTCTAAGCTTTCCCTTTCTTTCCTCATCTCTCCCTGCTCAGCTCTGCAATGCTGGGGAAGTTGCTCCCAGGCAAGAGCCCACATGCGGAGCAGCCAAAGGCAAGAAGGCGGCACAGAGCCTGTGGCAGTGCCTCGCAGTGGCCAACACGGCCCAAAAAAGGAGAGCTGGGGCACAGTGCAGAGCAGGGTTTCTCTAAAGGAAACAAAAGCTTTGGCAAGAGTTTGTGCTTGTTCCTTCATGAGGTAGAAGAACCTCCAGGAAATGAGCTGTCTGCAGACCAGAGTTAAAGTGACATTATTTTCTGCATTTCGGAGTGTTCACCTTCAAGTTGGTCAAGCCCTTTTGCAAAGCCAGGGCTGTCCACCCTCTTCCCTGCAACGGAGTACTCCTGAGTTCCACGTGTGTCTCAGGCTCTGTTCACCTACCTATTTGTTACCCAAGTTTCAAAAACTTTTAGTTGAAAAGGCCTCCTGAGAAAGTGCAGGGACCTAGGCTGCCACGATACCCGACTCCAAGCACCGAGAGCTAAAAAACCCAACATTGTAAGCCAATAAACTGACACTTAGCCAAGAGGCTTTGATACATTTTATTAACCAGATAAAGTGCAGACCCCCATGCCTGATACACAAATTTGTGTTTGGTATTAGAGTCCTGACAGATTTTGCAAACATGGAAGATGTTTATGCTGCATAGGGAACAACCAACTTCAAATGGTAATAAGAACAAGTATTTTCATCTTGACACCTCAAGTCATAAACACATAAAACTGACAAAGGAGCACAGAAGCACCCCTCAGCCTTGCGTTCCTATGGACCTCCATGTCCTAGAGGCATGCTCTCAGTTCCTCTGAGCTCCCTGTCTGCAACCTGACCAAGTCACAAAGTGGAAAGGAAACTGATAAATGTTTTCATTATCAGTGGAAGGCAGAGATAACATTATACATAAAAAGTACCATGTTTTTGTTTTAATAAAATGCCATATGGATTCCAGTTATAAAGTGAGGGAGCATATGGGTCCTAAAAACCCAGAACACTTTCCTGCAGGGACAGTGAGCTGAAAATACCATCCACAGAACACAGTGAGGTGCTGTATCGTCTCAAAATTCCCTGTAACAGCAGGGTGACGAGAAGTATATTGAACAGCTGGGTGAATGACAGGAATTAAAGCTAGCAGCAGCAGAACCTTCAAAATATTTTCCTGTGGCACAGTGCAATTCTTCACAAGCAACTCTCTCCTCTACATGCTGCCACTGGCACACAAACATTTGGCTGTGAAACTCTTGCGTGCAAATAAAACTCTGTAGGAGCAGCCACCAGAGGTGGCAATGGTAGAACACAGAGCAAAAGATCTGACGTGAGCCTTAAATAAACACTTACAGAAATGCATAAACTTCCCTTCTAATAATCCAGAAAGGGCTTTCAGGGAGCCTGAAAAAGAGAAGAATTTGACTTCCAGGTCTTCTTACCCAGCCTGGGACCCTTCTGCTGCCACAGATAAACAGAAAGAAGGATCCTTCTGCCTTACAAATTATGAAAAAATCTGGACGAACCCAAGAACCCCTCTGGTCCTCAATAAAGCCAAATGTGTTCTGGAATTAAACTGTTTGCTGCTACAAGACAGCTTTTTCTAGGTCCACATATGGCCATCACCAGACTGGTGATCACTGCAGTGGCTTAGCCAGAGGCACCGGGAGAGCCTTTGGGCTATGAGACAGGCTTGAGACAAGGACCTTGAACTATTTTAGTAAAATTAGTACAGCTGGTTGCCCCACTCCTCAGTTTTGTGTGCATGGGATGCAAAGACAGAAGTGAATCATACAGGTGAAGGTGCAGAGCTACACAGATTTGATCATAAGAGGAAACAAGTAGATAGATGGAGCTGGTCATCTCTGGGTTGTCTTCATCATTGCTTTGTTCCAGCTGGCCGCTCAAGGGATCACAGGAATGTCATGACTGTTCTGTTCTTGCCGATCTGCCAGGGCTCCAGTGGGTAAAAGCGGATGAGAATCCTTTTTGGGTATGAAAGCAAAAATGAAGTGGACAGGAAATATTATTTTACAATTAAATATTATACCTACCCAGCTTGCAACAAGGTAGAAAATCTGCACTAAGCTCTCGCTGGCTCACACTTCATGGTGTTAATTTAACAGAAGCAAAAATAAGCTGCATACAGGCAGGGTACAAACAGGTGCCAGACTTATGTGGATACATAAACTGAAAAGCAGACTGACTTTCAACACTGTTTATGTGGGATACTTGTCCATTTCTGAAGGACCCAAGCAGCTCATAATCTTGTCAGGTATTTACCCTGACAGCACCCAGGGCAGGGAACTGCTACTACTCTCCTTGGGCAGACGGGGAAGAGGGGCAGAGAGGGACATGGCTGACCTTCAGGAACAGCCTTGTCCCAGCATTTGACATGGTGACCCCACTGCAAAGCTCTACCGATTCCCAGTGGGTTTTGCACCAATTACACCAACTGGAACTACTGCCCTTCGGAGAGCAGCACTTCCCAGACCGTTCAACGAGTGCAAACGAGCCCATGGGTTTATCTGGACCTAAACCGCATGTCTAAGATTCGGCATCCAAGAGCGCTTAATGTTTGCAATCTACTCTTGGATCTTTATTACACCTTAATCTCACGGAGGACATGGGAACCTACGTCATCACCGTCATTGCTCTGAACACCTTCCCGTACTTCTGTTCGCTGCGTTGCATACGTCCGCAGACCACAGACACCGTGGGGCGGGCAGAAGGGGCGTTCTCCTGCCCCCACGGACAGGCACGGTGTCCGACCCCCCCGGGGCCGG
>NW_010541799.1:0-205 GCF_000687285.1 Phaethon lepturus
ATCTCCCTTCCAGCGTCTGGAGCCGCGCTGTTGCCCGTTTCTCTGATCTATGGACAAAGAATCAGAAGCAGCGGCATTGCCTGGGGAATAAGCGAGATTTATGTCGAGCTAACACGAATGCTATTCTGCAGCGCTGGGATGTTTAACCTTGGCCATGAGGAATGATCTTGCGATTGTATAGCAGATAATTAATTGTTGCAAAAGC
>NW_010541800.1:0-356 GCF_000687285.1 Phaethon lepturus
TTAATTTGAACCTTACAGTGAAGTCTAATTTTAACCTCGCAGTGAAGTCTCTCTCACTGTCACACCTGGGTCTTCCCTCACACCCTTCTTGTAAATTGGAATAACAATAGGTAGCTTCCAGTCAACAGGGACCTCCCCAGACTCCCAAGACCTTTGGTAGATGATCCAGAGGGGTCCTGCCATAACATTCGCTAGCTCCTTCAGTACACTGGGATGAATCCCATCTGGCCCCATGGACTCGTGAACATTCAGCTGATACAGCTGGTCCCTTGCAATTTCAGTGTCCACAAATGGAAAGTCACTGTTCCCACAGTCATGGTCCTCCGACACAAGGGACTGGACAGCCCACGGTCTAT
>NW_010541801.1:0-3097 GCF_000687285.1 Phaethon lepturus
CACCCCAAAGGGCTACAGGGAGGAATCATGGTTCAAGTCCATTTTGCCAGTTGTTACCTATACGTGGTTCTCACACTCAGCAAGGCATCCCCCTGGTACCAAGATTCAGCGTGTAAAGAACGTACCCATGTGCGCCCTCAGCTCTAACCACTGGTCAATTAAGGCACCCCTTGCCAACATCTAAGAGCGACTTTATGCGCGTGCAACTTTTTTTTACCTTTTTATACTTTTTCCATGAAAACAATTAAATTTTGATACTCAGCAGTCCAAGGATTCACCCCCCTTTCACCCTTACACAAATATCTCTTTTTGGGCATTGCACCTTTGAGTCGCTTGTTGCCCCGACCTTGGAGGAGATCCCGAGGAGCCCCCAATCAACATGTTGGTTGGTGCACACTAGAGTCCTGTCCAGTCCAATTCTCCACTGTCAGGGCTGGCAAGGCCTTATGGCAGTCCCATCTGGGGTGCCAAAACTGTTGTCCCAAATATAGGCTTTTCCACCCGGTGTACAGAGAGCCGAAAAACACACAGAGCCGAGCTATTTGCTTTCACTCCAAATCTGCGCGGAGTTGGGTGCTAGGCCCACAAAGCTAGCAAACCTCAGTTAACACACAGAAAATATTTATACACTTCCAGCAACAGTTATCAGTATTTTTAAAAGTTGGCTCCATTACCCTTTTTCCCATTGGTTCTCACAAGCCTTATCTCCACTTAAAGTCACAGCATCCTTCTTTTTTCCTAGGCATGCTCAGTGAGGAAGGGGCTATTGTGAGGAGGGGGCTTTCCCCGCCCAGGGGCAGGGTTCTATTATGCCAAATAGATGTTAATTAGATGTTAATTAGGATTGTTCACTCAAGGTTCAGTAGTGTGTTTCTTTTGTGATTATCTTGTTCCTTCCCTCAAGGTTGCACCTTGTTAACTGCTCACAGAGACTAGACAATACCCCCAGCTTCATTCCTTGCATGCCTTCAACAAGTTGGGGGTGCACAAGATGTTGGGAGGGAATACAGCTGGGACAGCTGACCCAAACTGGCCAAAGGGATATTCCATACCATATGACGTCATGCTCAGTATATAAACTGTGGGAAGAAGGAAGGGGGGATGTTCGGAGTGATGGCGTTTGTCTTCCCAAGTAACCATTACCGGTGATGGAACCCTGCTCTCCTGGAGATGGCTGAACACCTGCCTGCCGATGGGAAGGAGTGAATTGCTTGTTTTGCTTTGCTTGCATGCATGGCTTTTGCTTTCCCTATTAAATTGTCATTAACTCAACCCACAAGTTTCCTCACTTTTACTCTTCTGATTCTCTCCCCCATCCCACCTGGGGGGAGGGAGTGAGTGAGTGGCTGCATGGTGCTTAGTTGCCAGCTGGGATTAAACCATGACAAGATGGTTCATTTGCCTTTTGATTTATTTGACTCTAGAGATGAATCTTCAACTCCCTGATTTGTCAATTTTCATTGCATTTTTGATAGATTTCATAGGGATGGACTTGCAGACTTCATTTAAATATATTCAAGTAGAATTTTCATTTCACTTCACATTACCATTTGTTTCCATTTCACTTAAATATATTTATTTGGACAACTTACTTATATTTAATGTGATTGCAATAATAAAATAGTGTAAATTATATATGAAACCTATGTAAGATCAAGCTCTTAAAAATACACTTTTTAATAGAAGGAAATTGAATGTTGAATTATAAGACTTGTGATTTACAATGAATTTTGGCTCCATGTGGAATAAAATTGTATCAGGTAATTTTCCTTTCTCTTATTTCTGTTAAAAAATGCACTTTACTTAATATAAGTGGTCATTTGACTGCACATGGGCAGGTAATACTTTTTGCCTCAATTGCACTCTATAGGGAATTTAAAAGATTGCTAAATAAAGGACTTTAATCCCTCCATTTATATTCTTTTCCTAATGCCAGAGAAGAAACATATCTCTCCCTTAAATGTTTTTTTAAAATTAGTCTAAAGTATTTTTGCTACCTTGAAGCCTCTTTTTATGGCAATCATAACTGGTAACATTTATCAAGAGTATAACATTTTTTATGTACGTTTTTTATAATTTCAAAATTGTAATATTCTATAGATCCATTATATAACAGAGCAACATGCTGCTCCGGTAATTTATGTTTCAGGGATAAAAATCAAAGAGTTTTAAAACTTGCCTGGAAAAACTGGAGATGGTTTTAATAAACTACAATGTGAAGTCCTGTACCTTTGAGGAATAATTATTTTTTGAAAGATGCAGATTAAGCATCATTAAAACATCTTTTCATTTACAGTGTTACATCTGTCAGCAAATGCATCTGTTCTCCAGGCACACACACAGCCAGAAAAAAAAAACCCAAAACAAACCAGATACAGAAGATATCCAGGATCAGAGAAAGAAATAACAGGGGAATCTGGGAGAAAGAGAAGGTAGCGCTCACTGGGCTTCGTACCTCCAGAACCTGCATATCTGCCCAGGAGAATCAGTGATGAGAATTTTTCTTTAGATAAGAAAGATCTGAAAATGGCTTTTTTTTATCCAGAACTGATCTGAGGGAGCCGCCTTCACTGGTTTTGTAAAGTATTCACATGGTGTTTGTTGTAATTGGTGTTTCTTTTAATCTAGCCATCACTTAGATAAGATTTATTTTTGTAGATGAATGTTTTCAGTCACTCAGAAGAGATATGGCATGTAAAGACAGCATCTGCATGCCAAAGCACTGCTCACACACCTGCTACTTAAGTGTGTTGTAAAACTGAGTATAAATATTTGTGAAATCTAAGAACATAAGGAAAAGACATGTTTGGAAAAGGCAGCAAATGTCACAGTATTCATGCATGAGACAGAATACATACAATGAAGATGCTTTTGAATATTAAGCAAAATTAGAACTTTGAACATTCCATTTTTCTTTTAAAGTTCTAGAAAACAGAAAATTGTGTTGAACATGCCTAGAACTGACTCCTCTGTGTACATTATCTTCCTCAAAGACCTCTCTTCATCCTTCCTTGTATGCATCTGTTATCTCTCCCCATTTCCCTTCCCTCTCTTTCCATGACTTCCATCATCACAGAAACATGGTGGGATGCTTCTC
>NW_010541802.1:0-3285 GCF_000687285.1 Phaethon lepturus
CACCGGGTGGAAGAATCCATATTTGGGACAAGGGGAAGCGGGTCTCTGCATCATCCAGGCTCTCCTGTACCCCATGGGTCACTTGCTTCCAGAGGGTTTATCCATGGTGATGGATAACACCATCAAGCATCACCATTACAAGCAGACTTGTAATTTCTTTTCAGCTGAGTTTGTCCCCACATCCTCCATACCGCTGCCACCAAGCCCACAGCCCCTGGCTGGGGCTGGGGACACACTCCCATGGCTGCTGCCAAGATGAAGGGCAGTTGTCCATCTTCTCCACCCAAGGCAAACCTAAAGCTAGGGAGATCCAAGTGGGAAATTCCAGGGTTTATTCAGTGGCCAGGCATGGCATAGGCTTCCCTTCACCCGTGGGCCTTTCTTTATTAGGGAGGCTCAAAAGACATTTCTAGGAGCAACCTGCAAGGTACAACTGGGTTTTGTACACATTTAGGTGTCTACATGTGTGTTGGAATCCAAGCACCACTGCAGAGACCCAGGAGAGATGTTCTCTTCCCTGGAGCAGACACCTCCATCTGCTGAAGCATGATGGAGAGCACAGGGACCTGATCAGGTGTATCCTACCCTGTTGCCCTGCCAGTGGCAACATGCCTTCACCCTGCATCCTGTTCATCACCCATGCCATAGCCATCTTTGCAACTCATGGGCAGAGGGGGGCTCTGGAAGAGCAATATGGTGTCTTGAGAGATGGTGTCTCAGCTGTTATTCCCCTCCAAAAGACAAACAGAAGAGACCTGCACCACCAGGACTCTGGGATGCTGTGCTGTCTCTACCCTGCTGCAAGATGCACTTTGCCTCTCTAAATCAGAAGGAAAATAAAGATGATAATTCAAGGCATGGGTGATGGGCAGAGGGGGGGGAGAATGCAGGGCAATCTGTGACTCCAAAAGTCTTTGCGACTCCCAGACAGATGGCACTCTGCAGAGGCTACTGTTGTACTGCTCATGCTTGAAGCCTGGCTTGCTTTTCTGGGGGAGGGAAATCCACGGAGGGGAAGTTGTAAACACTCACAGCCCCAAAGACTTCCTGATATCAACCCAGAGCTCTGCCCAGAGCTTGCAGATGCAGGACCCATGCTGCATGTTGGGCAGTAATCGCTGGTTTGTTATTGTAGGGTCACTTGGGAGCACATTGAGCAATGAACAAGGCAGTGCACCCAAGGACACATGGCAAGTGCTGGAGGGGATGGACACGAGTTGTTTAGTCCCTATTTCTCAGCAACTCACATGGAGGTGTCACCGAAATCGGGAATAAACCTCGTAACACCAATGTAGTGTTAAAAGGCAGGCATTCTTTATTTTCAGCGCTGGGAACATGGGGAATAGTTCCTCCCAAATCGTGTTTGTCGATCAGTTCAAAAATCAAACATTTATAGGCATATGATTACAAGATTAATACATATTCATCAGGTTTCCATACAATGATTGGTTAAATATTCCTCGCCTCACATGTAAATGACCACGCATGCTCACTATAATTTCTTGGGATTTTACTTCCTTAATCTTTTGAGTCGGAGGGTTTCTTGAGTCGGTGGTCTCTGAGTCGGTGGTCGCGATCTCCCCCTGCCGGAATTACCTTTCCTACAAAGTTCACTTAAGCTTGGCAACACTAAATAGACCTTCATGGGCTGTCGGTCGAATATGCAATCATTCACCCCACAGTCCTTTGTTTTAAGACAAGACTGTAGAATGAATAATTACCCACCCACCGGACCGTAGAACTGACCAAGGTGTTCCTTCTTTCTGACTGCTCACTATTAAAACAAAACATGGTACCATGATCACAATGTTACACTTAATTCCTTGATAATTAAATCAAGATGGGAAGGGTTGAGTGAACTTCTGGGCAGCATTGTTGGTGCATGGCATGTTTCTATAGTTACAACTTGCTACAAATTCACAAATCTATTTTCTAACCCTATTTTATTTTAATTCCCTACCACCTTGGTTACAGAGGGGAGCTGCCGTCTAGAGGGTTTGGGGATTTTGATTATTTTCTGGAGGGTTTCCAGCTCTGCCTGGCTGAGGAGTCAGGGTGTGCCATGTATGCATGGGCATGCACATGTGCACAAGGAGAGACCCTGCAGATGCACGCACATGAAGTCAGGAAGCCGTTTCAGGGACACGAGTGTAGCCCTGCATTGCCTCAGCTGGAGCCCATTAGCTGACTGTGCTCTCTGCTCCTAAATAATTTCCTGAAGGGCTTTTTAAAACCAAAAAGAAAAAATTACCCCTCAAGATGGTGTGGAGGGAGAAGGTGAAAAGTTCAAACCCATCCTGTTGTCCCAGAGCTACTTTTGTGCCAGGCTCTGTCTAAAAGGAGCCTTGCCCGGGTGTACGAAAGGTGACAGAATGCCGGCAAACCCTCCCCTCCGTGAAGCTTTTGTCTTTTTTTTCCTGATTGATTGTGACTTTTTAGCAGTCTTTAGGGGACGTTCCAAGTATGTGGACAGGCATGGAGATAGTTTAAAACTCACTAAGTTCGCAGACAAGGTGTCATTAGGGCTTCTTTGGAGGGGGAGAAAGGGAGGAATTATTTGAAGTTCATTTGCCCAAAGAGAGTGCTCTCTGAAGAGGAATGGTTTCAGGGCATGGCGGGTCTGTTAGGGTTTTTGCTCTTCCTGTGACTTTGTGGAACTGTTTCTTTTGAAGACATCTGTTGTTACTGTGCAGGACATAACGGGGAACAGAAAGTGGTGAGAGTATTTCACCTGCTCTGCCTTTAGTTTCCCTCCTCAGACTGTCTAGGAGACTGGGTTGGAGCCTGAGTCCTGTTTCGTGGGAAATATCAACCTCTTTGCTGTTGTTGTTCCAAATAGGAATGAAAAATGTAAATTTCTGGTCAAGCAAACATTCCTCAGGGCTGTTCTGGAAAATTGAAGTGACGCTTTCTCAGCATTTTTGTTATATTAAAATTCAGCATGCAAATTGGTGTGTGATATATATTACATAACATTGTGAGTGAATCACAATAGAATATAAAGTATAAATCTAAACTTCAAATTGAATGGTTTCTTCTAAATATGTTACAAAAATTATACCTTTCTGGCAAAAGGTTTGGTTTCTACTGAAACGACTTCTTCTCCTTTTGTTTTGGAAAACTTAGCTGTTGCAAATAAATCCGAGCTGTCCACACGCATCATCCTGAGCCAAACTTGCCCTTCCTCGGGGCCATCTTTTGATCAGGGCAATCTCCTCTGGGAGGAAAACCCTGTCCCAGAGGCAGGGGCTGGATTTTTACATGGTCTGCTGGGCTCTGGGTTTG
>NW_010541802.1:3618-8460 GCF_000687285.1 Phaethon lepturus
CGCTCAGCGAGCGGGGGGTCTGCCCAGCCAGTCAGCCCTTGCTCTGCCCTGGGAGGTTGCGGCACAAGGCATCAGCTCAGCACAATTTGCCTGGGGCTTTGCTTCCAGGAGTCCTTCTGGATTTCATCATTAAAAAAAATTTTTAAAAAATTGAAAATTGCCTTACTTCCTTCAAGATGGGATATGGGCTTGTTTGTTTGGGCTGTAAGCCATGGAGATTGATGAATCTGCCTGCAAATACTTTATTCGTGCACCTCCCAGGCAGGAGTGATATTACCCAGCTGCAGCTCGGTGTACCCTGCCAGCATCAGAGAATGATCATGTGTCGGGACAAAGACATGGCCCAGAGGGGCTCTGCTAGTCTGTCCAGGGAGGACCGATCTGGGCTGACACCAGGCTGGGCAGTGTGCTGGCTGGTGCACCTAGCTGGGGCTCGGCAGCTTTTGCTCGTGTCCATACCACTGAGTTACTGCATGGTCCCATACCCCTGCCTGCCTTGCTTCTCCACATCTGAGAGATGGGAGAGGAAAACATGAGTCTGCACACAGCGTCTGGAGAGCTACTGTTGCTAGAGCATCACTGGAAAGTTGTTTCTCCCTCACCTTGCTCAGGAATGGCTCTGGATTAAGGAGGTCCATGGAGACCCGTGTCTATTCCCACATGTTTTGGATGAGCCCTGCCTAAGAAGGAAAACCCAGGGCTGGCCTGCAGGACACCAGAAGGTCGTGTTTGCTCCTGTCTCCGGGCAGAGCTGGCCAGTGGCAGGGAGCCCCAAGCCCCCGAGGCAGACGTAGCAGGGTCCCTGTGGGCTCGCAGCATCACCCACACCCAGCATGGTACCACGCTGAGCACAGGGCCAGCACACCGTGGGCTGGTGGCACTGCTCTGCCTTACCCCCAGTGTCCTGATCCAATGTCAGGGGAGGTTTCGATACGATCCCGAGAGCGAGATTAAGACACAAACAAGGTCAAATGCCGTATACCCAAGACAGCTTTTATTATCAAAAGTAAAGAATTAGTAGCAATAGGACAGAATGGAATAAAAAGACAGAAATCAAGCAAGCATTCGGGATAGAGTTGCAAGGATAGTCACCACCATGGATCCACGGTGTCCCGGGGTCCAAGTCTCTCGAAGTTTTTGCTGGTGGGCAATCACGCTGGAAGGCGGCCAGCACGCACAAGGGCTTGTCTTGGCAGTCCCTTTTATTCTCATTCACGGGCTGTGATTTCCATGACGATGACAAGTACTTGCCCATCTGCCCATGTGCATATGCTTCACGCGGCTCCAGCCCCTCTCCTCACGCTACTGTCATGCGGTTATCACATGACGTGGTGGTGCATGATTGGGCCTTGTAGCACTAATCAGAGGTCTCTGTGGCCCTGCAGCCACTCCCATCACCAGCCGAAGGAATTCTCGCCCCAGCAAGGGTCAGCCCTGTCTGGGGCTGCAAATAGCCCTGGTACCTGTAAAAACTCAACAGGTGACAGGGATGGGCTGTTTGCTCTGGAGTTAATTGGGAGTGAAGTCTCCTGGAGACTGCAGACCTTGGAGTGACTTCTGAGGTTTCCACATGTGAGTACTTTCCCCAGCACTTCAAAAAGGGAAAAAGCAGCTTTCAAAGGGACAGCTGCCTTTGTATTCACATTGCATATAAGATTGGCCATAACGGCTGCCAATCTGTCCCAGGCTCAGGAGGTACATAAACCTGAGCATCCTAGACTGGTACTCTGCTTGTCCCTGCGTCACAGTGAGCGTCACTGTCCTGCGTCACAGTGAGGATGAAGGGACATGAGTCCATGGGGAATGGGCTTGGTGCAGGCTGCAGCGTGGAGCTGAAGCCCAGCTGCTGCGGGGCTGCTGCAGGGCTCGAGAGCTGCCACAATGTGGGAAGGAGCTTTGACTTCCCCAAAACCTCTCCCTCCCATCCACCACCCCACTGGTGACCAGTGTACAAGGCAGGGCTATAAGCGTTTCTAGCTGTCTTTAAATTCCCAAAGGAACTGAGGAAAGCAGGTTTACCTTTGTGAGTAGTTGCAGGATGGTTTGGGGAGGTATATTTTTTAATGACAATCACTCCGTTGAAGGCTGCAGGAGACATTCTGCCCTTACCCTGTTTTTTGGCCTCCCTAAAGAAGCCACCAGATTGGCAGGTTAAATCTGGGGCAAGGTAAAATGTCCCTACAAAGTTGGAATTGAGTGGGGCAGGACCTGAGCCCCCAGCTCTGTGGGAAGGATGAGTGGTAGCACCGCTCCAGGAGGGCACTGATTTAAAAATAAAACCCCACAATTTTAAAAAATATATTTGTAACAGTAAAGAAGGTGGCAGGTGGAGTGTGGGGTCTGGGATCAAACTGTGATCAAAGCCTCACCTAGAAAGCCGTTAACTGCAAAATGATTCTTTGATGACACACCAGTATAGCAGCAGACAGGGCCCCCTGGCAGCAGGCATCACCCCCAGTTCTGCAGAATCTGCACTTGCAACAGTGCTGTGCTTGGTGGGACAAACCATACCATGGAAGAGACTGTTCAACCCCCAGGCTGGTGTCCATGGTGTGGAAATGGACACTGTGCCTCTCCAGCAGGTCTCCCTCCCAACATGCCAGGGCAGACCTAGCAGCTATGAAGGTGCAGACTTCAAATGGTGCCCCGCAAGGCTATAGGAAATCCCTGCTAGTCTGCTCTGACTGCAGCCAACCTTGCTGTGATAGAAGCTATCAGGAGAAGGGCAATGATGTTAATTAACTCCATCCATTTCTAAAGCAGGATGGTTAAAATTGGTTCCCCCATCTCTGCACAGCACAAGGGAGAGCATCTGCTCTGAAGGGCTTACAGTGAAACCATGGAGTAAGACACAGTGGGTGGAGGCAGAGGACCAACAGGTAGCCAGGAGATAACTGTGAATAATGTGACAAGCAAATTACCTGCATACATAGGAAGAAGGTGGTGGTGGTGTGACAATTTAAGCACCTAGGCAAAACCAGAATTTAAGGGAAATTTAACATCTTCTATCAGACTAACTAGCATAGTTGGAAAAAAGCAATTGTTTTTCAGGCACACCAGACCTTTTCTTGGTCTCAAATACAAGGAGCAAACTTCAAAGGGGGAAGTGTGGCTGGCAGTTTAATTGGATTTGTTAATCAGCTAGACCTTCAGAGTGAAGAAGTAGCTGATACCTGCAGTGTAGGGGAGAGCCTGGCCCGTGCCCCACTGAGCTAATGATGCAGGAGCATGGGCAGCTCACAAGATTGTACCAGATTGATTTTAAAAAATAATAGAATAAAATCAGGCAAATTACCCATTCACCTGTCCTATACAGGCAGCAGGGACCCCTGGGGACAGTGTCTGTCTGGTTTTGCTGGTGCAGCTCTCATCCCTGCTGAGTGCCAGGGACACGGCTCAGGTACAGGGGAAAAGCTGCACCCTGAGGAGCTGCAGAGCCAAGCTGGATGGGGATGAGCACCCTGATGGGTGGCCTCGCTGGGCTTGATGGACACATTGAAGGTGGCTGGAGACAGGAGTTTTCCTTTCTACTGAAATCTCTGCCCTTTCTCCAGCAGAGGCATCGCCAGAGACCTCACTAAGCTGTTGCTTTGGGGAAAATGCACTGCAGGAAACTAGGAAACCACCCTATTTCTGCCCAGCTGAGAGCCCATTTGGGGCTCACGGCCCCAGGGCTGCTGCTTGGAGGCAGAAGAGGGATTTGTGTCTGGCACCACTGAATTTCCATAGTCATGTCTGCCCCCACCGGCAGGAGAATGGGAACAGGCAGTTGTAAATCCCAGCAACACCTGCTCCCGAGCAGGAATTATGTTCAAAAGCTCCAGTCCTGAAAAGCCTGACAGTCTCATTTTCACATTTTTGGTCAGTACAGAAGAAAACTTTCAGCTTTCCCAGCCTGAAGCACTCTGCCTTACCTTCCTGAACTCATCCCAAGTGACTGAAGCTGGTTTAGCATCTCCTTGGGGCTGTACATTACTTTGAGGGAGTTTCCCTTCAGGAGCCTGATGCCTGTTATTCTCACTGAGTCCTTCTCCTGGATATGGGGTTGCATCTCCCAGTGTCTTCCTGGATCACTGGGAAGCTTGTCTGGAGCAATCTGTGCTGCATTGTGGAGAATGAGGCTTTTGGGGGGAAACTGCCACAGGAGAGGCTAATTCACCAGCTCTTGGAAATGCAATCCCTTGTGGGACCACACCGGCAAATTTGCCAGTTTTTACCTTCCCTCTAGGTGGGAAATTTTGATAAAGTGGCTGTCAGGGAATCAAAATTTACAGCACCTGAAGTTTTGCTAACTTGCTGTTTCACATCGAAGTATCGGGGGAGATGTGGATTTTCTTGTTTCTCGTGAGAGCTTGAATCCCTACCTGGATGAAACTGAGAAATTTCATCAGCCTTTTGCAATGCCGGCCCAATTTCCCAAGGAAATTTCATAGGCTTTTCCACACCCTGCCAGATTTTTCAACACCTTTCAGGAAGTCACAGCTGAATACTTTTGGTCAGGATAGTTTTGTGTTTCGGGGAGAATATTTGGACCATTAGATCTTCTCGGCAGATAGTTGTTGAATGCTCCCAGGACCAGTGTTTCTGCTCCCCAGTGGTATATTGTCCCAGGCAGCAATGTGCTCCCAAAACAGGCGATATCACACAAACCCAGTGAGAAGACACCCATCAATTCTCTTGTGAAAACAGATGTGTTTGGGCTCTGATAAAAGACTCCAAGCTGAGGCTGTTTTTGAGACTTTTTTTGGGAAAAAAATGTTTTTCAATTGGAAATTCTCAAAACTTCAGTTTTGAGAACAGGAACGTGTTAGTGCCCTTCCTGCTCTGAGGAGATGATAAAAA
>NW_010541803.1:0-2030 GCF_000687285.1 Phaethon lepturus
TTCCTGTAAATGCCGGGCGAGCAGGCGGGGTGACAACCCTGTCTCCTGCCAGCTGCGCGCGCTCCATGCGTCCCAGGCAGAGATTTAAAGCGGAAAAAAACCTTTTCTCTCTCCTTTCTCCTCCGCCCGGGCAGCGCCGCCGTGCGATGTCGCCGGTAGCAGCCGGTACCGAGCCTCGCGGCGGGCCCCGGGCGGCCAGGGCGTCAATCCGCCCTTCAGACAAGTCCTCTTTCGGTGTGGAGTGCTTTTTTACGTGCTGATTTTTACTACTCCCCCGCCCCCCAGATTTGCTCATTAATTCACGAGAGGGCTGTTGCAAGAAGGATTTTTGGAAGCCCCTGTCGCACGTACACCACTTGGCTTTGAGACAAAAAACCACCAGCTGTTCCAACACTCTTTGCTTTCTTGTTGCTACAGCATTAAATAAAACTGGTATTTCAGCTTCTAGAGTCATTGCACGTTTTGTGATGGGGCATGCTCCAGAAGAATCGAGCCTGAATAAACTCTGTCCTCCTCCTAGGAGGGTGGTCCTGCCTCCAGAAACGTGCCTTTCAAAGGATGAGCAGCTGCTGGCGTCACAGGGCTGCTCGCTCGGTTCTTAAATGTGCTTAGTTTCCAGGTAACTCAACGCTTGGACTTACTTTCCTCTGATGAAATACAACCTTTGACATTGGCAGATGCCGTTGCCCTGCTAAGGTCCACACGCGAGCGCTTCGCTGTGATCAAAGCAGGGGGGTGTAACGCTGGACTTGACCGGCCGTGACGCCGTGGGGCTGGCGTGTCGCCCTCGAGCAGAGGGTCTATGTAGTGCTGGTTGGGGTAGTTACAATGGCTGTGTGAGCCGGTACAGGCAGGATGCAGGAACAAAGCCATGGATGAAATGCGAAGAGTGAACTTACTTCCGTTGCCTCGCCAACCGGAGCATCCTCAAAGCAGGCACACAAGCGGGGATGCAGGCACCGCTGAGCTCAGTCTATGCTAGAGGATCGCGGAACCTGCTGTTTTCACCTCTTTATCAGGGACTCGCAGAGGGGCAATTTACCACTGTGCTTTGATCTTCTCCGTATCAGGGCAGGAATTTCAAGCGTGCCCCACAGGGCATCTCTAAGTCTATCACAGGCCTATGTTATCTAAACACAGAGGCTGTACTTGTCCAATCCACAAGGCTCAAAAACAATTAGTATGATATATATATTTTTCTACACCCCAGCTGCAAGTCACTTGAGTGTGTTTATAATCCTCCTTGCCAATCTTCCGTTGTTATCCCATGACGACCAAAAGTGAATTTCGTTATCTGGAGCTTCTAACTTACATTAGTGAATGTTAAATTGAGTCTGTTTAACACAAAAATGTTAAATTGAGTCCTACGTGCATTCCTCAAAGATGGACCGTGCCTGACTGACCTGTGTCTTTTGCCAGAGTAAATGACAGATTGACTTTCTTGGTGCAAGAAATAGAGTGACTATAATCCAGGTAAGTCACCAAAGTGCTGTGGTCTGCAGGAAGGGTGCAACAAATCTAGTCCTATCCTAGCCTAACGATAACATATTTACCAATGCATAAAAATTCTGACCCACTTTTCAGAAAAATTGATTCAGATTCTCTGTTGCTTCCAGGATTGGAGAAGGACTTAGAAGAGCCTGGCTAGGCAGCCTAACAACATGAGGCTTTCAAAAAGTAAGCCTTTTTTTGGTGGGTTGGTTTTGAGCTGGTTGGTTTACGGGTTCTGTTTGCCGAGTGGACATCTGCAGAAGACAGCCCACGGGCAAAAGGAGAAGAGGGTCAAAGAGAATGTCTTGAAAGTTAAGGTTGAGAGGGGACCTTATCAATGTCTATAAATATCTGAAGGGTGGCTGTCAGGAGGATGGAGCCAGTCTCTTTTCAGTAGTGCCCAGTGACAGGACAAGGGGCAATGGGCATAAACTGCAGCACAGGAAGTTCCACCTCAACATGAGGAAAAACTTCTTTACTGTGAGAGTGAAGGAGCACTGGAACAGGCTGCCCAGAGAGGTTGTGGAGTCTCCTTCTCT
>NW_010541804.1:0-307 GCF_000687285.1 Phaethon lepturus
CATTCCCCCCCAACCCCATCTCTCATCCCAGCAGGTGAACCCTCTTTACGAGGGCACATTTGTCTTCCCAAATTACTTACCCGCACTGCAGCTGATGCTCCCGAGCCTGGTAACTTCTGGGGGAAGAGTAGGCTGCCGGGAACCTCCAGGCTCAGGTACTGGTGGGGGGGGAGCTGGAGGGACATGGGTGCTGCCCTGGTCCTCTCTCCCTCCCTGCTCTCTGTCCTTCCCCAGGTGACAGCGATCACTCCTTGTTTCAAGTGACAGCAGCCTGGGGTGTGTGGTGAGTGCCCCCATGGCTCCAGAA
>NW_010541804.1:331-702 GCF_000687285.1 Phaethon lepturus
GAAGGTCCAGGCTGTGATGTCAGCCGAGACCCGTTGGATGAAGCAGGACTGAGCCTGCACCCCTCCTTGCGGTGCCTGTTCTGTGCATGCCCTCTGTTTTGGGGGATTTTAGGGGTCTCATCCTTGTTCAGCTTTCCCTGTCCCTCTGTGACCCAGCAGGGCCACAGGGATCCCTGAGGATGCCCCGCAGCCCCAGCCACGTGTCTCATCTGCAGCAAGGTGATATGCTTCCACCCCTAGTCGGACCTGACACTGTCCCTCATGTCCCTGGTGGAGATCTGGGCCGTGGGCGGATCTGTTGGCCGAGCTGGGTGCCTCCTACCCCTGGGTGCAGGTCTGGGGCTGGCAGGGTCTGCCCTTCTCTCCCTGCC
>NW_010541804.1:750-3119 GCF_000687285.1 Phaethon lepturus
ACCCATGGTTGGGACCCTCCCAGCTGCGTGTGGGCCCCCCATCCCCCCCTGCCTGGGTGGGTCCTGCTGGCTGCACCTCTTCCTTTGCAGATCTTTGAGAACAAGGGAGCCATGATGGGTTGCTCCAACCCACACCCCTACTGCCAAGTGAGGCTGTCCCACCCGTGACCTGGCTTAACTGCGAGTCCCTGTGGGCGACCCTACAACAACAAACCCAGGCAGAAGATATGAACAGGAATCACCCCCCTGGTCCCAAAGCATTCTGCAGCAAGGATCCCCCCCCCTACTTGTCCTGTCACCTCCCCTCCTGGGGACCATCCTTTGCGGCTGCCACATGTTGGACTCTCTGCCTGGTGGCAGCATGGCTGGGGCACCCCTGCAAATGGGGGGTACTGACACCCCATGTGGGGGTGGCATGACTGGATCCTCCCAGCTTGGCAGTGTTTGTGGGAGGGGCTGGGGGGAGGCTGTGGTGTGAGCCCAGAGCACCCAGGGGATGGTGAGGCACTGCAGAGGGGATGTGTTCGTGTCTCTGGGCTGGGTGATGGGGCAGGGTGGCATGGCAGGGGGGTTGGGTAGGTAACCTGGCCCTGTGCCCTGATTTAAAGAAATCCAAACTTAAGAAATTCAAACTTAATAACATCAAAGAGTTATTAAGTTGACATCTTTATTACAGCGCCGGACGCATGGGGGATATCTCCACCTAACATGCGTGCCTCATGTTACCAGCATCCGAATTATATAGAGTACATACATTCATATTCATAATGATTATTTGCATAGTCATAATAATTCCGGGAAATGATTAACATATTCAAATGTCCTTAACGCATGCGCTGTTAAATGAGTCTGTGGTCTCTGGTGGTCGTTTACAGCACTTAGCCACCTTAACTTGTCTGTCCTTTAGATGAACTCTTTTCTCATTGGTCCCTTCCACCTGTCTTTTGCTTATCTCAACCTTGTGCTGGTTCTTGTCAGCTGTGTGGTGAAGATTAACCACAGGATAAAAGAAGTCTTCCACGGTACAGTTATCTTACACAATCCTTATAGAAGAAAATTCAATGGAAACTCATATTTGATTGATTATGCATGTTAAAAACCTTTTCCTTGTCTCGTACCTTTGTTTCAGCCCCCTTGTCCCTCCCAGATGTGCGCCAGCAGCTTCCTCCTGAATGAGGCGTGCCTGGAGGACCACACTCAGGGGCAACACCTGAGACAGCACAGAATGCCCATACTGCTGGAGTATGCTGAGCAGGAGATTTGCCGGAAGGTGAGGATGTGGCTGTCATCTCTTCCCTGGGTGCTGGATGGGTGCTGGGGTGGGCCGACCAGCTCCCAAAAGCAGGGCTCCTGGGAGCACTCATCCCCGGGGCGTCCGGGCTGCATGTGTCCCCATTGAGCACAGTGTCCTGCAGGAGCTGCAGGTGGAGAATATGGACTGGCTGGTCATGGTGCCATACTGGGTCACCTGGCCCTTCCAGATCCTGCTGCTGCCTCGCTGCCATGTCCACCACCTCCAGGACCTCTGTGAGGGCGAGAGGGACACTGAGTGGCTCCGCACTCTGACAGCCCCTGTCCCATGTCCGTTGGGCTTGGCCTTCATTAGGAGGCAGCTCTGCAGCAGCCTTGCTGGTGCCAGAGGGTCTGCGTCCCCCTGGGGTGCAGGGCTGCCAGGCTTGTCTTGGGCGGGACAGGCACCTCTGTTATGCTAGGGCAGGAGCTGTGCGTCCAGGCGCAGGCTGTACCAGTGGGGGGACTGTCATCCTTTCTGGGGTGATGAATCATGTGGTGCCCCATATTTTTGGGGTGCTGGCTGATTATGAATGGGGGTTCCTCCTGCCATGTTGCTCAGGCTGTCTGCATGGATGGGGAGGGGGGACTAGCCAGTGTATCACTCCTGCCTGTCACCGATGTCCACCCAGGAAGGGGTGCCAAGGGTAACCCTCCCCAGCTGGGCGTGCTGCCCGCCCTCAGTGGCGGCTGACCAGCTTGGGGTGCAACTCCCCAGCACTCCCCTGCAGGCCTGGCCTCCATCATGCAGAGGCTGCTCATCAAGTACGACAACCTCTTCGAAGTCTCCTTCCCCTATTCCATGCGCTGGCATGGCGAGTGGGGCGACCAGGTGACCCTCAAGACCCTCTCATCTGCATCCTCATCCCCTCCTTGGGGCTCATGCAGTGGCTACACCCCTGGCAGGAGCCCCCATGGGCCTCTACCTGGAGAAGGACTGTGGGCACTGGCAGTTCCATGCCCGCTACTACCCCCCACTGCTCTGCTCCGCCATTATCTGCAAATTCATGGTGGACTATGAAATGTTGGTGCAGGTGCAGTGGGGACCTCATAGAATCATAGACTCTTTGTGTTGGAAG
>NW_010541805.1:0-448 GCF_000687285.1 Phaethon lepturus
GCAAGCACAGGATCCTGCCGATTAGTAGCTAAACAGCAATTGCAGCTATAAATTTAATCTAGCACGTTCTTGAAATCTTACCTTGAGCCCTTCGAGCCTCATTTCCCAAGTTGGGCATTAAAAAGGACTGTCATGGTTTAACCCCAGCTGGCAATTAAGCACCGCACAGCAGCTCACTCACTTCCCATTGGTGTGATCGGGGAGTGAATCAGAAGAGTAAAAGTATGAAAACTCATGGTTTGAGATAAAGGCAGTTTAATAGGTAAAGCAAAAGCTTTGCACAAGCAAAGCAAAACAAGGAATTATTCACTTCTTACCATTGGCAGGCGCGTGTTCAGCAGCATCTGGAAAGCAGAGCTCCATCATGTGTAATGGTTACTTGGGAATACAAAATACCATCACTCTGAACATCCCCTCCTTTCTTCTTTCCTCAGCTCTATATACTGAG
>NW_010541806.1:0-1640 GCF_000687285.1 Phaethon lepturus
CCCAACGCTGACCTCACGTGCTGACCTCACGGCGCGGCAATGCCCAGAGAGCACCCAGGCGCCCAACACTGACCTCACATGCTGACCTCACATGCTGACCTCACGGCACGGCAATGCCCAGAGAGCACCCAGGTGCCCAACGCTGACCTCACGTGCTGACCTCACGGCGCGGCAATGCCCAGAGAGCACCCAGGCGCCCAACACTGACCTCACATGCTGACCTCACATGCTGACCTCACGGCACGGCAATGCCCAGAGAGCACCCAGGTGCCCAACGCTGACCTCACGTGCTGACCTCACGGCGCGGCAATGCCCAGAGAGCACCCAGGCGCCCAACACTGACCTCACATGCTGACCTCACATGCTGACCTCACGGCACGGCAATGCCCAGAGAGCACCCAGGTGCCCAACGCTGACCTCACGTGCTGACCTCACGGCGCGGCAATGCCCAGAGAGCACCCAGGCGCCCAACACTGACCTCACATGCTGACCTCACATGCTGACCTCACGGCACGGCAATGCCCAGAGAGCACCCAGGTGCCCAACGCTGACCTCACGTGCTGACCTCACGGCGCGGCAATGCCCAGAGAGCACCCAGGCGCCCAACACTGACCTCACATGCTGACCTCACATGCTGACCTCACGGCACGGCAATGCCCAGAGAGCACCCAGGTGCCCAACGCTGACCTCACGTGCTGACCTCACACCCCCAACAAAGCCCAGAGAGAACCCGGGCGCCCAACGCTGACCTCATGCACTGACCTCACGGCGCAACCATGCCCAGAGAGCACCCGGGCACCCAACGCTGACCTCACGTGCTGACCTCACACCCCAACAAAGCTCGGAGAGTACCTGGGTGCCCAACGCTGACCTCACACCCCAACAAAGCTCGGAGAGTACCTGGGTGCCCAATGCTGACCTCACGTGCTGACCTCACACCCCAACAAAGCCTGGAGAGCACCCAGGTAACCAACGCTGACCTCACGTGCTGACCTCATGCGCTGACCTCACACCGCAGCGATGCCCAGAGACGACCCAGCCATCCGAGCGTCCAACTCTGACCTCACACCCCAACAAGGCCCAGAGAGGACCCAGGTGTCCAGACACCTAATGCTGACCTCACAGTGTGACCTCACACCCCAACAAGGCCCAGAGAGGACCCAGGTGTCCAGACACCTAATGCTGACCTCACAGTGTGACCTCACACCCCAACAAGGCCCAGAGAGGACCCAGGTGTCCAGACACCTAATGCTGACCTCACAGTGTGACCTCACACCCCAACAAGGCCCAGAGAGGACCCAGGTGTCCAGACACCTAATGCTGACCTCACAGTGTGACCTCACACCCCAACAAGGCCCAGAGAGGACCCAGGTGTCCAGACACCTAATGCTGACCTCACAGTGTGACCTCACACCCCAACAAGGCCCAGAGAGGACCCAGGTGTCCAGACACCTAATGCTGACCTCACAGTGTGACCTCACACCCCAACAAGGCCAAGGAAGGACCCAGGTGCCCCAACACCCAATGCTGACCTCACACTGTGATGTCACACCCCAACAAGGCCCAGAGAGCACCCAGCCGCCCTCCCCTCCCCACTACGCGCGGCCCTCGCGCCAGCACCGCCCCGACGCAAGCGCGGC
>NW_010541807.1:0-2192 GCF_000687285.1 Phaethon lepturus
ATGGGGGGGTCCCCGAGTGGGGCAGCCCCTCAGGGCAGGGCTGGCATCGTGGCACAGGGGCTGCGCCCCTACCCGGGGGTCTGCCTTGGCAAGGTGAGCCAGGATAAGGGAAACCTGCCCCAGGAGAAGATCCTTTTGGGATCTGCCATGGTGGCAGCCAGGGAGTCGGCAGCAATGCGGTCTGGGCATGATGGAGCAAGCCCAGCCCTGGGGCCAGCTGGGAGCTGGGGGGGCTCTGGCCAGCCCTGCCCGTGCATGGCCGATGGCGAGCAGCACCTTGTTTGCATCTCGACAGGCCCGTTCGGTTCCCAGCTGGAGCCATTACCCTCGGGTTTGGTAGCTGCTGAGCCCCCTCCCCTAGCTCAGCCTGCAGCTGAAGGCCAGCACCAAGCACCCCGTTAATAACCCCTGGGGCGTGCATGGGGACAGGGGTGTCACTGGGTCAGAGCAGGGGGGTACCTGGCTCCCATGTCATGCTTTCCCCCGCTCTGCGTCCCTGCAGGAGTACCTGGACGTGCTGGGCAGACCGATGGTCCTGGCCGGGAACCGAGCCAAGCAGGTTCAGTGGACCAACGTCTACCAGGATGCCCTGGTGAGGACCCCAGCCCTGGGGTGCGCGGGGGGACGCCGGCCCCAGGGTGCTGCACAGCACATGCCCTCATCTCCCTTGCCGGGGGTAACTCCTCTCTGCTGCCCAGCCCCAGCTGTGGGTCCTGGGGCCAGTAAGGGGCCACAGGGCACCTTTCTGTGCTTGTGCAGGGGCTGGGCCTGGTGGTGACGGGCACGCTGCCGGTGTTCAACCTGACGGAGGACAGCAGTGACAGGAAGGTAGGAGACTGTGGCTGCGCTGACTGCACTGGGACCCCCGGGTCTGGGGCTGGGTGCCCCAACGCTGGGCACGTGGCTGGGGGAGTGGGGGACACTGGCATCCCTGGGGTGCTACCTGCTCTGCACCCCCTCCCTGGGGTGAGACCGGCGTGACTGCTATCCCCGGGACCCAAATGGCCTTGGCTAGCTCTCCCAGTTCAATGGGGACAGCCGGCAGCTGCAAGTCCCTGGGAGATGCAGTATTTCATGGAAGGCTACTGGGGGGCTGGCACATCCCACCCTGTGCCCCTGTGGTGTCCGATCTGACCCACACGTCCCTGGAGGGAGAAGAGGTCCATCCCCGTTTCCCCGTCGCCATGCTGTCGGTGGCAGGTGGCAGCCCTGCTCCCACCCGCCTCCCGCCCTGCGCTTCCTTCCAGAACCAGCTCATCCTGGGCGTGATGGGGATCGACGTGGCTCTCAACGACATCAAGAGGCTGACGCCGCGATACAACGTGCGTGGGGGCCCTTTCCCCTCCGTCCCTGCCCTGCGCTGTCCAAGCCCGGCATGGGGAGCCCGCTGCGGGGAGCCCCAGGCTGTGCCCCCCAGCACCCCATAGCACCTCCAGCAGCGCTGGCGGTAGCAGGGTGCAGAGCCATGATGCAGGCAGGGACCGGGGCAGGCAGGTGGGCAGGGATCAGAGCCGGGTGATGCTGGGTGATGGACCTGGAGCCAAAACCCTTGTAAGGGTCAGCAGGGAATAAACCTTACAAGCCTGGAAGAAGGGGCAGCAGGCAAAATCCAGAGCCGGGGTGAGAGGTGCTGTTGGCCTGAGAATAGAAATAGATGGATAGAAAAGGCTGAGCCTTGGCGGGGGGGGGCGAGGGCGTGGGGCGAGCTCTGCCTGCAGAGGTGAGGGTGATCGCACTGGCATGGCATGGCACACCGTAGAGCCGCCTGGCCAGCCTCATCCCTCCTCTCCTCCTGCAGCTGGGGGCAAACGGTTATGTCTTCGCCATCGACCTGAACGGCTACGTCCTGCTGCACCCCAACCTGCAGCCCCAGGTGAGGAGGGGCCCGTCGGGGCGGCAGCAGCAGGGGTTAGCCAGGCCCTGTGGGACATGCAGCTTCCTGGGGTCGTTAGGAGCTAATTGTGGGAATTGTGATGAGTTTGTCTGGACTCAGCAGCAGCTGCAGGAGCCCTGAGCCCTTCCCCGGCTCTCCCTTTCTGCCTGCAGATCATCAATTTCCGTGAGCCGGTGACGCTGGACTTCCTGGATGCTGAGCTGGAGGATGAGAACAAGGAGGAGGTGGGCAGACCCAAGGGCAGCTCTCGGGGTACAGGCCTGAGATCTGCAGCTGCAAAGGGCACTTGGCCCCTCCA
>NW_010541807.1:2265-2607 GCF_000687285.1 Phaethon lepturus
ATGGTGGGGGTAGGAGCTCGGTCACTGGCGCCTGGGTGCCAGCCCGGCTCTGCCTGCCCTGCACTCCTCAGCCTCCTTCCCTCCCTGCCCCAGAGCCCCCCGGGCTGCTCCCCCCTGCACCCCACAGGTCCCCAGTGCCACCCTGCTGAGATGGGTGCCCCTGGGCGTGTGGCCAGGCTCTGTGGCCCTCAGTCGCCTCTTCCGTGTCCCCCAGATCCGGAGAAGCATGATTGATGGGAACGACGGGCAGAGGTTCATCAAGACCCTCATCAAGTCTCTGGATGAGGTAAGGCTGCAGGGGAAGGGGGTCACGGCCAAATCCACCGCTATGCTGAACACCCA
>NW_010541807.1:2680-3909 GCF_000687285.1 Phaethon lepturus
CCAGTGGCAGGGAGTGAGGGACCATGTCCGGCACAAGGCTTGGAGCTGGTGTCCTGTGCCACCGCGCCAGCAGGGTCCCAGCACTGCAGCGGCCTGACTGGCTCCCTCTGACCCACAGCAATACATCGACGAGGTATTCAGGACCTACACATGGGCCCCCATCAAAAGCACCAACTACAGGTGAGTGGCGCTGCCAGCACAACCTGTTCGCCTGGCATCAGCCGGACCCCACCGGTACGGGGCTGTGGTCTCATGCCTGCAGCTCAGGAGGTCCCCGAGGCCACCAGGAACGTGTCCCACGGGCTGCAGGGTTACAGACGTGCCGTCGGATCATTGCACGCAGCCAGTGATGCTCTAGAGGGCACTCCCAAAAGTGCCACCCGCCAGTATTTGGCATTGTGGAGCCGGGCTATGGTCTCCAGGGCTCAAGACAGGCGCGGCAGGGCTGGCGTGCAAGGGACACCACTGCCTGCCTGCACAGCCGGGTGCTCGCGCAGGTCTCTGCCTGCTCCAGGGTGGGTGACGGCGATGTGTGCCTGCCCTGCAGCACAGGCAGCAGCTGAGGAGGGGGAGGACCGTGTTTATTGCCCAGTTTGGACCAGCAGATGTGTAAAAAAGACGCCGGCATTGTCCTGTCTGTGCTGTCCAACTCGTGCTGCCTTCATCCTGTGACGAGCTGCGTTGGTCCCCTTGCTGTACCCTCTTCCTCCTCACCGCTCAGCTCAGGAGGGGCCAGCAAGGGTCACCGCCACCTCCTAAAGCTGCCAGGTGTCCCCCACACCGCTCCGGTCCTGCCCCCCATGGTGGCACCCCTTCTGAGCCAAGCAGCGCTGTTGAGAAGGGGACAACGACACGGGGTGACACAGCTTTGCCTGGGGCGGCGGCTTGATCTATAGGGAGAAAGGTGCTGCCGGGGGCCCTGCGCGCCCGTGGCTCCACATCACAGCAGGGATCTTCCCCGGGGTTCCCTGGGACACCGTCAGCACAGGGTGCCACCAGCACTGAACAGAAAAATGTCACCACCCTGCTGTTGCCACCTGTGGTTTGGGGTGCGGCCGCCTCTGCCCCGCTTGCTGGGTGCCCAGTCCGAGCTGCCAGGTGCGGATGGGACTAGCTGGAGGGGTGGCTTGGGGGGCAACTCCAGGTCCCGCGGTGGCTCAGTTGCACTTGTGGCATCCCATGCGAGTCGGGAAGGCAGCCCCCACCCACCGGTGCTCCCTTATCCTGGG
>NW_010541807.1:4111-5110 GCF_000687285.1 Phaethon lepturus
GGAAGGTTTTGTCCCTTCTTTTGAGGACTGTGTCTCCTCCTGCCTTCCTCCCTTACAGGGATGTTGTGTCCCTCTTCCACGTGCATCGCCCTCAGTTGCTGGGCAGGCGTGTCCCCCCTGTCTCAGGCCTGGCTGGACAGGCTTGCCACCTCCTGTGCTCAGGGGTACCCCCCAGACAGCCCTGGGTACCACTGGGCTGACCCGGGGTGCCACCAGGACAGCCCTGGATGCTTTGGGGACAACCCTGGATGCCCCAGGATGACCCTGGGTGCCACCAGAATGGCCCTGAGTGTTCCAAGGGTGGTCCTGGGTGCCCCAGGATGACCCTAGGTGCTCTGAGGATGGTCTTGGATGCTCCAAGAATGACTTGGATGCTCCAAGAATGGCCCTGGGTGCTCTGGGGATGACTCTGGGTGCCACCAGGATGGCCCTGGGTGTTCCAAAGATAGTCCTGGGTGCCACCAGGATGACACTGGGTGCTTTGGGGACACCCCTGGATGCCCCAGCATGACCCTGGGTGCTCTGGGGATGAGCCTGGTTGCCCCCGGGACAGCCCTGGATGCAGTCCCTGGAGAGAAGGACGCAGCGGACTCTGCGGGAGGCCCGTGGGGCTGCTGCCTGCCTCCGGGTGCTGCGGGGGGCCGGCCAAGGGCTCTGGGGGGTGTAAAGCCTTACGCCGCCTGTCTGCTCTCCCCCTCCGCAGCCTGGGGCTGGTCCTGCCTCCCTACAGCACCTACTACATCCAGGCCAACCTCAGCGACCAGATCCTGCAAGTCAAGTGTAAGTAGCCCCCGGCTTTCCCCGCCACCCTCTCGCACTCCCGCTCGCCCCCACGCCAGCCCGCGGCTCGCAGGGGGAGAAACACGAAGCGAAACCTTGCGAAAAGAGATAGGGATCGCTAGGAGAGGCAAAAAAAAGAAAAAAAAAAATTGAAAATGAGAGAGGCGTGAGTAGAGGGGAATGCACAGAGGGAAAGGAGCTGCGTGCCTGGGGTGCCCC
>NW_010541807.1:5232-5554 GCF_000687285.1 Phaethon lepturus
CCAGGTAATTTGCGAGCCTGGGAAAGTTTGCATGGATCTCTTTAATTTCCTTTGGTTTGTTACGATTCTTTGGGTTTGGTTTAAGCCATTTATTCTTCTTTTTATGAGTTCGGTTTCGGTTGGTTTCGATTTTCGTTTGGAATTAATTTGTGTACATGTGTGTTAGCCTGGCCCCCCCTTTCTCTCTCTTTCTCTCTCCCCCTGACCCCCAAGCCTTTTTCCCACCGCAGGTCCACACTGCTCCCGGGGACCCTCCCCGCCGTGGGAGAACCGGACCCTTACCCTCTCTCCTCCGGTTCCCCCCGTTTCTCCCCCTCTGCCG
>NW_010541807.1:5816-6044 GCF_000687285.1 Phaethon lepturus
TATTTTTTTTATTCTTACTTCACCGTGGCCTTTTCGTTTCCTTTCGTTACTGGGTTTTTCTTTCCTTTTCTTTTTTCATGTCGTTTTTTGCAAGAGGTTTCCTTTTGGTATGATTATGATACACAATATTTTTATTCAAACGGCGATTGAATAAAATATTGTTTGTGCCCCCCTTCCCCCTTTCCACCCAACCCCCTTTTTTTTTGTTTGTTGTTTTTTTGTTTGTTG
>NW_010541808.1:0-779 GCF_000687285.1 Phaethon lepturus
GTGTTTGTAATTCTTAAAAAAAAAAAAAAAAGAAAAAAATTTCCACAGAATATGACGTTGAGAACCGAAATCAGAACACTGAACGATGTTCAAAAATTAGTGAGAGACTTGAATTGAATTCGTAATATTTGTGGAATAACAAATGTAGAAATGACACCATTGTTGAATCTGTTATCAGGACTTTGGAAGATTTAAATATGGTCATGTTTCAATTGATTGCTATTCTGCAGTAGTTTGGGCCATTGCACAAACAGGAGAAACTAGCAGACATGCACAAAAGCATTTGTGAGCTGCATGTGCAGCACATGGTATACCCCTACAAATTAAAACCGATAATGGTCCTTGTTATGTAGCCCAGTCAACCCAACCATTTTTTGCTCAATAGGGAGTGACGCATGTTACTGGAATAGCGCATTCCCCAACTGGACAAGCTATTGTTGAACGAATGAATCATTCCCTGAAGTGTTTATTGCAAAAACGAAAAGGGGGAGAGGCTACCACACCACCCCAAGAACATTTGAATAAAGCCTTATATGTGTTAAACTATTTGCGTCTAGCAGAAGGAGAAACAGTACCTCCCATAATAAAACATGTAAAAGGAATGACAGGAAGTCTCTTTGAGTTTACACAAAATGTGCAAGTAAAAGTTAAAAATTTGTTTTCAACTGCTAACCTGGGGACAAGGTTATGCTTGTGTCATTACAGATTCTGGAACTCGTTGAGTACCCGCAAAATGGATAAAACCATGAGTGAAACAGTCACCATCGTCGTCGTCGGAC
>NW_010541809.1:0-331 GCF_000687285.1 Phaethon lepturus
CGCTGGGGTGGAAAACTAACCAACTTCAAGGGCTTGGGGATGGGGGAAGAAAGGGGTGGATGGGTGTGTGGACAGGTGTAAGGGTCTGCAAGGGTTTGCAGATTCTCAGAGATGTTACACACTAGTGCACGTGAGCGTACTCGTGGCGGGGAGCGGTAGCGCCTTGCCTTCGCACAGTGGGTACGTGTGAGCTATTTTACAGCGACAAATGTGCGTACGCGCGTTTCGCTCGGGTGCCAGTGAGCGCACCCGTTCCTGTTCGGCACCGCCTGTGCCCTCAGCCCAGCTGGCACGACTCCTGTCACTGGTACCGAGCTGCTCGGCGCCGTGT
>NW_010541809.1:477-1264 GCF_000687285.1 Phaethon lepturus
GAGCGTGCCGGTGAGAGCTGCCCCGTGGCAGCTGGCAGGAGCCAGAGGTCCTGAAATACTTTTTCTCTTTTTGCTTTAAAAAAGGTTTTGGCAGTGTCGCCTGTCGCTCGGGACCCGCCGCTTGCTTGGGGCAGTTTTCAGTGCAAGGTGCGGTTTTGGCATGCAGGGCTGGAGAAGGTTTAAGGAACGGGAGGTAATCCTGTTCTTGTTCTAAACACGTGCTTAAATTTGGGAGGAGAAGGTAGTTCAGAGTTAGAGCTGCATGTGCTCGCTGTGGCATGTGTTTCACTCTGGATTACGTGACCCTTCTGTAACGTGAAATAGCCGGGGCACAGAAGCCTGTCTCTGCAAGCCCTCCTCAGGCTCGCACGCTTGTCCTTGCGGGACCGCTTGTCCTTGCGGTTCCGAGCCCCCCGACTGTCACCGCTGCCTGGGGAAGCGGTGTGTCACAAAAGCCCGTGAGATCAGCTCTGTAATTTGCCTTACGTGCACCACTTAGGTCTCCAGGACAGACGTCTTGCACTTGGCAAAGGAAATACTTTGCGGTTGCTTTCTCTCTTGCAGAGGAGAAGCATGTCTCTTCAATCTTTTTCTTTTTTAGTATGTCAGAAAAGTAATAAGGAAAATCATTTAATGCATTTGAGTCTACAGAAATTCTTAAAGTCCCTCAGCAGAAGTTAACGAAAAAACAACAGTCCTGCAGGAGCTGAGCAACAGCAATTCTCAATTAGGAAGCGGCGAAGTTGTGCACGTGCAGAGCTGAACTAGACCAGCGCAATCTTCAGCA
>NW_010541809.1:1295-4167 GCF_000687285.1 Phaethon lepturus
TCGTTTTATACTTCCAAATTTCATTCCAGAAATAGAGTTGCTTACTCAC
Organism: Phaethon lepturus; assembly: GCF_000687285.1. Classification (NCBI taxonomy): domain Eukaryota; kingdom Metazoa; phylum Chordata; class Aves; order Phaethontiformes; family Phaethontidae; genus Phaethon; species Phaethon lepturus. Next base: position 1,345 of record NW_010541809.1, read on the forward strand.
ACGTGGAATGGGGGAAGGCAACAAGGAGTTATCTGGCAGTATTTTCAGACGGTTCAAGCTATTTAGGTTAATTAAGACTAGGGGAAAATATGTGGAAAGAGAAAGGGACCTGACAGATCCATGGCCAGTTTGCTGCTGCACGGCGCTGTGGAGGACTAGGCTTGATCCCCTGCTCATCTCACATGCTGAGGGCAAGGCAGGGCAGATTAGAAGAAAGAATTTCAATTAACCATATACATATAGGGAGGAAAGCATGTGACTCTGCTAGACTTGCATGGAAATTTCTCCTTGGTGTGTGAGGATCCCTAAAAACAAGACAAAAAACCCACTGAATTGAAAAGGCACATGAGAAAGGACGTCAAAACTGATGGAGTCGCAGTATGTGCCTTGGGTATATATTTACATATACATACGTGTGTATACCTTCCCCGGAGCTGTCTTCTGTTTTGGTTTTCCTATCTCAAAAAAGTGTAGTGGAATTAGGACGAGTTCGGGGACAAATGGCAGGACTGATTGCAAGCATGGAAGGATATTCATGTGAAGGGAGGTTGAACAGATTGTGGTGATTTTGTTTAGAAAGGAGATGAATAAGAGGAGACATAATAGAGGTACATAGAATAATGGACAGCATAGAGAAGGTAAATCTAGCTCTCCTATTCATCCTGCCTTATAATTAAAGAACAAGGGGACATTCAGTGAACCTGACAAAAAGAAATACTTTTTATTCAACACACAATGACCTGTGAAATTCATTGCTCCAAGATGTAATCAAGGCCAAATGTTCAGAAGCATTCCAAATAGGATTAGACATCATATGGAAAATGCAAACATTTAGAGTTTTATTTGATAGGATTCAGACAGGATTCCTCTTTTTTATCACAAGGGAAGGAAAAAAGGAAAGAAAGAAAGGAGAACTTTGATGCCCGAGTGTGAGGCAACTACTAGGGGAAGGAAGGAGCTTCTCCTGGTGGCCAATTATTTGATAATTACCACGGCCCCCGGCCTGCTGCGCGCCGGGGATGCCCCCGCGCTAGGCGTGTCGTGATAGTCGGTTGGGTGATTATAAAATAATTAGCCTCCAGCAGTACGGAGAGCACGGCTTTATTCAGCAGGGCCGTTCCTGAGCCTCGTGCAACGCTGGGGAAAGTCCTCGGGCGGCTCCTCCAGCCTGGCTGCGGCTTTCGGCCGCTCTCCATCCCGCACTGGGGACGGCTCCGCAGCCCTCGGCACACTCCATCGCCGGCCAAGGGCAAGGTTTTCTGTCTCGGCTTGAGTGCCGAGCACCATCCAGAGCCTTCGCAGCTGAGGTTTGCCATCTCATGCGGGCATTTAAATATCCCAGCTGTCTCCTGCTTCCCCCCGGCAAGGAAAAGCTTGCTTTGCAGGTATCCTTACCCAGCTTCCTTGACCGAACAGTTCTCCCCTTCAAACTTGTCCACATACAACACCCTAAGCTAAATATTGGCCCATAGCTTCTGTTGCTTCAGGTTACTGAAAATGTAAAATCAGTTGGTGAAAGTAAGCACCTGAGAAAGGAAAGCGGGGGGGGATTTTTTATTGGGGCAGCTTTGTGACAGGCTCTGCTCCTCGTTAAATTAGATGTTACTAAAAGCGACTGTGTCGTGGGTGAAATATCATTAAAAGCCACAACTGAGACTGCACCATTTGCAATTAAAAAAAAAAGTGAAGTGTTAACTGAGAATGGTCTGGCGAAAGGCTCCGAGAGGGGAAAAAGATGCTTTTTCAGCAGCTCCGTTAAATCCATCTCCTCTCCCCTTCCCCAATAAAATTAGCATGAACCAGACATTGTTTTGCTCTCTGTGGCAGTTGCTGAGAATTCACAAAAGGAAATTCTAGATTGTAATTTAGCTTGGCCTCAGGTAATGTGTTAAATACACTTGGGATACATATAATCTAAGATTTTAGTTTGTACAAAGCTATTTTTTCCTCCAGTGTTTAAACAATACTGGTTTTAATGAAGAAATCTGGCTTTATTAAAAGCCAGATCTGTGACTTACAACTGTTTCTGCATATCTGCTCTCAATCAAGAGAAAAGAGTTTAATTTTTGTAGCTTTGTTCGCTTTGCATATGTTAAACTGATGCAACATGCACCCAGGGCATCACTTCAGAGACAGTTTGTTCCATAAATATGTGCTCCTCGCCTAAATACCAGATGTAGGTGAAGTTAGATTTAAACAAAAAAAGCAGCAACAATGAGAAATCGAAGTGCTGGTATCATGCGTCTAAAAAACCCTTCATATTTTTAGGAATATGTAGGCACTTGCTTTTCCAAGAGAAATGCCGAGTGATGGGGTCTGACCACAAACAAAACGACGTTTTGTTTGGACTTTGCTGAATAAGTATGTGGTCAGAGCAAGGTAACCGAGCGGGAGAATTCGGATGCTTGGAGAGCGCGCTGCTGCTGCAAACAAGACGGGGACATTGCTCTGAAAACCCAGAGCCTGCCGCCTTCCCAAGCAGCATTACTCACTGTCTGAAACCGTAACTTGGGTGAAAGAGTCGGGCCCGATAATTTCTTTTGGAAAACTGGTATGAATTTTGAAGTAAAAACATAAGAACAAAGGAAATAGTTCTTGAGTAGAGTCAGTCTGAAGTTAGCCTTTGACCATTTGATACATTCCACGCTGAAAAGGAAGTTGAAGGGGGAAAAAATTTAAAAAAAAAAAAATCAAGGAGGATACTGGTAATGTTTTCCACATTTGAATTTTAATACATGAAACAGGCTATAAAAGGCTGGCCAGCTGCAGTAAATAAAGTAGCAGTGGGAGGTATGGACCGGAAACTTGTAGAGCGCGCTGGTG
>NW_010541810.1:0-314 GCF_000687285.1 Phaethon lepturus
CAGGCCACCGGCAGCGACATCCACCTGGAGGTGTCGGACAACGCGCTGCTGGCTCTGCAAGGTGGGCCTGCCCTCCTCCGGGTCCTTGCCCGAAGGATGTCAGCGCTGTCTGCGCATCCTCCCCCTTCCCTGGACACTGCCATCTCCCAGAGCCACCTGCCTCCCCAGGTCCCTCCATGGCACAGGTGCTGCAGGCGGGGCTCTCAGATGACCTAGCCAAGCTCTCCTTCATGAATAGCATCACCACGACGGTCTTCGGCGTGCCGGGCTGCCGGGTCACGCGCTGCGGCTACACCCGCCCGGGGGGGGGTGGG
>NW_010541811.1:0-201 GCF_000687285.1 Phaethon lepturus
ATTATTTCTCCCTATATATAATATATAGTATTATTATTATTCCACCCTCTATGCAAAGAGTGTTTCGGTTTTATCCAAAAGCCTGTGAAGTTCAGCTCGAAGCGGCTCAGCAGCCGGTGGCCAAATCCCATGGGAGGATGAGGATGCGAGTGTGCACCAAAAGTGCTGGGTCATCGCGCCGCTGGGGCCGGAGCAGGGTTT
>NW_010541811.1:481-834 GCF_000687285.1 Phaethon lepturus
AAATTCAAGCCAAGAAGTCCCCTGCCAAGTCCTTGCCTTCTCCTCAGGGCTGATCTCGTTTGGCTGCAAATATTTAGAAATGCTGGATAAAGGCTATGGGGCACATTGAATTTAAAGAGGCAACAAAATTTTAATGCGAGTGACCCAATTTTGACATGAAACACTCAAGTGGAGGGAGATAAGCTCAGGCTGATGGAAACGTCCCTCTCTCTGGGTGCAGTTTGGCTCATTAAAGCGGGGATCAGTGCTGATAATAAATATTTAAGACTTTTGAAAACACCCTGGGCTGTCGATCTCTGACGCCGTGACAAGATCGATCCAGGCTGCAGGCGTCTCGGCCGGGACCCCGATGG
>NW_010541811.1:863-1490 GCF_000687285.1 Phaethon lepturus
GGGGCTGGTTTACGGGGGGAGATGTCACCGAAATGCGGCTGGTTAGGTTTGGTTTTTTTTAAACTTGACCCTGTTGGTTTTTTTTTAAAAGCTTGACCTAACGCAGCTGAATTGTCATAGAAACATGAAAAAAAACCTCCACGGGTGCTCTCTAAGGCCTTGCAAGCACCAGCCCTGAACGCCGTGGTGGTGTGTAAAATGCCTGAAGCATCTAAGGTAGGGAAGAAAAACACGGTTTTTCTCTTTCTTGAGAATCGGGTTAAAAATTCTTCCTGCAATTATTGCAGCATGGCGTGAGTATCGAGGAGCCTGCCCTGGGGACACACGGGCTCTTCCCGGGGGCGTTGGGGTCACCGGTCCCTCTTGTCTTGTCACCTAAAGGCCGGTTCCCGCTATGCCCAGGGCTACCGGGGCACGGCGCGGCTCGAGTCCCACGCAGCTCTGTCCGTAGCTGACGTGAAGGACTGAGGAAGGAAAGAGCACAGCTATTCCCCTTCCAGCATCTTTCATCTCTTGGCCCTTTCGTTTGCCCTTGGAACCGCGGAGCAGCGTTTGGGTTTGGAGGGGGTCGGCGCGAGGCGTCTGCCTGCGGGGAGGCTTGCGACCCCCGTTTAAGGGGCTCTGCAG
>NW_010541811.1:1505-2097 GCF_000687285.1 Phaethon lepturus
TACCCGCTGCGAGAGCGTTCCTCGCAGCCGCTGCTCCGACAATCCCTAGAGCGAGACCCGCATCCCCACGAGTGGTATTTTCATGGGAAATACCAGCTATCAAAACACGGCCCGAGGTCCTGCTGTCCCTGCTTGGATGACGCCGGGAGGTGGCTCAGGCGGCTCAGGATGGGGTGCGATTTCTGCCTGACACCCACCCCAGGCTGGGCGACGCACACGGGGCCGTATTTCGTCTCCTTTGGCTTGTACCGCGCTGCGTGGGTGCAGGTTGGGCTTGCGAGCAGGAGCACTGGCCCTCGCAAACCATCCTGCCAGCCTCTTTCTCCGCTGATATTTCCCATCTCTGTAAAAGGGGATTTTTTCTCACCCACCACACAGCACTCCCGTAGAGTTTAATTTATTTGCTTGTTTTTTCTTGTAAAGCACTTTTTCCCTGGCTGGGTAGATGAGGCAGACAAGACAAAGTCATCCTCTTCTCTTTATTTTCAGGATTCCAGCTAAGTTTGGCTTCCCAAGGGCTGCGTTTTTGAGGCGGCGAGCTGGTGGAGCAATTCAGCTGCCTGCAGGCTGGGAACGGCGTGCGTTCTCCTGG
>NW_010541812.1:0-1871 GCF_000687285.1 Phaethon lepturus
ACTGCCGTTCCTACGGTCCCAACAGCGCCTGGCGCTGCAAAGTCTGCACCAAGGAGGCGTGAGTACCCGGGGACAAGGGGCAGGGACCTTCTGCACATTCCTCCTGTCCCCTTCGTCCTCCCGGTCACCCCAGCTTGATGCCCCATGGCCAGTCTTTCCTAGCCTAGCTGGTCTTCTCCCATGCACCCATGGTTGAGTGATGGAGAATTGGGTTGCGCCCCACTCCTGGGTCTCCTTCGTGCCCATCCTGCTCCTTTTCCCCCCTTACTTGACTCTGGCATCCCCCCGTGCCCCTCACACAGCCTGTGTTTCTAACAGCCCAGGTTTCCTCCCTCTTGGCCTCCCTGGCCCAACAAACCCTGTCTTGCTGCTGTGTTTGCTGGGGATGTAGCTGGGCCCGTTGTCTGCCCAGTGCATCATCTCTGCCCAGACACCTGCCAAACGTGCCCACTGTGCCCGTGCTCTCCTTGGCTGTGGCAGCACCAAAGGTGGCCATGGGGCACAGGGAGCAGCCCCTCACTGCCCCCCACCGCCCCCCTGATGACTCTGCAGCGAGCTAAAGAAGACGACGGGAGACTGGTTCTATGACCAGAGGGTCAACCGTTTCGCCAACCGGCTGGGCAGTGACATGGTGCGGCTGTCCCTGCGGCACAGGCCGGCAGGTAGGGGTGCCGCAGCAATGCCTTCTCCCGCAGCCCTCCAGGATGCCCCAGCTTGCCCCGGCACTCCTCTGCCCAGTGCGGAGCTGGCTGGGAGCAGCTCCTGCTCCAGGCAACAGGCTTGGAGCACTGGTCCTCCTGATGCCTCTCTCTTTCCAGCCAGCAAAAGAGAGACCGTGGGACAAACCCTCCTCCAGAAAGCCCAGCTCAGTGAGCCCAAAAGCTCCTCCGCCGCCCGGCAGCAGAGCCCCCTGGCACCCCAGGAGGGGCCCAGGTGAGGGTCCCTGCCATCTCCCCTGCTCCGGGTGCCAGCCCTCGTCTGCTGCTGCGGGGACGGGAGGGACGCTGCTGCCCTGCTCAGATCACTGGTGGCGTAGAAGCTGTCTCTCAGACTGACCTCCTCGCCAAACAGGACATACCTGTGGTTTTGTTTGTCTGCAGTTTGTTTCCAGATGCCTCAGACCCTCGGGATGGCAAAAGCGACACAGAGTCCATGGAAAACATGAGCCTGGATGGCTGCAGACCTAGTCCTGGGGGCATGGGGGGCAGGTGAGGGGCTCCCTCGGTGGGCTGTCCTTGGCAAGACTGGCCTGGCAGAGGATGAGGACCTTCACCTGAAATGTGTTTTTCTCAGCCTAGCGAAGGGGAGCTGGCTCCTCTGGCTGGGCTGAAACCTGTCTCTGGGCAGGCAGGTCCTCTGCTCCCCAGGCTGGGGTGCTCTGGGGAGTTTGTGGGTGGATGGCGCTTCCCAGCCAGCACATGCTCTCTGAGCCATGCTGGGACATGGGACATGTCTGTCCCATGCATTGGCCTGGGACAGACCTTTCTGTGCCCTCTGCAGGAGTAACTCCCTGGAGAGAGCTGCTCCTCTCAGGGACGGAAAACAGGTTGCTGCACCGGCAGGACCCGCTGCCTCCAGCCTGACCCTCCCTCTCCGCTCCAAAAACGTGCTCTCGGACAGACGGGTGCGTGCTGCTGCTCCGGCGGGCTCAGCCCTGTTCAGGCAGGGAACTCTGTGGGGTGCCCAGCCCTGTCCTGCTCTGAAGGGACCCTTCCTCCCCAGGATGCCGCCATGGGGAGCCGCAGCAGCGCCTTGGTGGATGAGCATGAGACGATATTCAAGAAGAATCCCCGACGGGTGGTGAGGCCTGCGGGTGAGAGCTGCTTGGGTGCTGACATGGCGGGGGGGGGGCGGCCGGCTCTCCCCGGGCT
>NW_010541812.1:1933-2144 GCF_000687285.1 Phaethon lepturus
CATTGCCCCCACCTCCTGCCTCGCCATCTCTTGTGCAGACTACACCAAGTCGGTGATCGACCTGCGCCCAGAGGACTTCGTGGGGGAAGGAGGCTCTTTGGGGGACAGGAGCAAGTCGGTCCCTGGCCTCAACACGGAGCTGGTGAGATGCTCGGCATGCCGCAGAGCCGGCAGCCGGGCGGAGGAGCCGGCTGCCTCGGCATGCCTTGCT
>NW_010541812.1:2319-5309 GCF_000687285.1 Phaethon lepturus
GGAAGAAATGATGGAGAAGGGCGGCAGGGCAGGCAGCTCCTGGGGGGCATGGACAAGAGTTTGGGGCATAGGGGCTTCCTCTCCTTGAAGGGAATAGAGACGTGGAGACCCAGCTCTCTTCTAGGGATCCTGTGTGCAGGTGAGAGGCACTCGGCAGCCATCCCCAGCCGCGGAGGGGTGAGGGGGGCTGTCCAGGGGGAGGCATGGGGAGTAGTCGTGCTGAGGATGAAGAGGGACTGTCCAGTGATGCTGCCCCGGGTCAGCCCTGCCATGTCTTCCAGAGCACGCTGGGGAGCATGGTCAGCATTTACAGCGAGGCCGGTGACTTTGGCAACGTCGCGGTCACCGGGGGAATCTCCTTCTCCCTGAGCTACGAGCAGAAGACGCAGACCTTGTTCATTCACGTGAAGGAGTGTCGCCAGCTGGCCTACGGGGATGAGGGCAAGAAGCGCTCCAACCCGTGAGAGCTGGGGGGGCGATGGCTGGTGGCACCGCTGGTGGTGCTCAGCTGGGTTGTGGGGTGCCCGCCAGATTTGGGGGGTGTAAGGGGGGGGTCTTGGTGAGGCAGGAGGTCTGGGGTTGCCCCGGGGGTCTAGCTGTGGGGAGACTTGGTGAAGTGCTGCCTGCTCCTCCCTCCAGGTACGTGAAGACCTACCTCCTGCCCGACAAATCCAGGCAAGGGAAACGCAAGACGACCATCAAACGCAACACCATCAACCCCCTGTACAATGAGCTGCTGAAGGTGAGTGGGGAAGAGCTGGGGTGCAGGGCACCCAGCTCTGGGGAGGGATGGGCTCCAAACCCTGAGGCAGGGGCTCTGCAGAGGACCTGTGTCCAGACACTGCACCCTGGAAGCTGGAAAAACCCGCTCCCAGGCTGGGTCGCTGCTGTGATGTGGCTGTGGTGTCAAGCCCTGGGTGCCATGGCGGGGTGGAGGCACAGCTGCAGATGTGAATGTGTCACAGGCCGTGTTCCTGGCTCCTGTGGCATCCCCCAGAGCTGGGGCCTTCTGCTCACCCTGGACATAGCTTTCCGTGGAGAAGGCTCCTGGGCCATTGCAGGCGGGCAGCGTGGCTGCAGAGGCAAAGATAAGGCTGTTCTGGGCCCCAGGGCAGAAGCTCTTGGCACTGCCCTTCACGGTCCCCGCTGTGACCACCATGGGGCGGTGGGAAGGGCTGGAAGCAGCGTGTTGCTGAGGCCAGGCGCTTTCTGGACAGGAGGGAAGTGGGAACTGTGGTTTGGTTTCCAGGCTCCCACAGCCCTGGGTTTGCCAAGGTGTCGCGCGCCAACCACCTGAGGCTCGGTGGGCTGGCAGAGCCTCGCTTGTGGTGGGACGGGGTGGGGTGGCCAGATGCCATGAGTCCTGGTCCTGCCTCTGCACAGGCTCTGAGGACCACTTGCCTGGAGAGCTCGGGTTCGTGCACCACTGCCCCAGGACTGTGAGGTTTCAGCAGGCTTGGAAAGGAAGAGTCCTGCATGCATCCGTTGCTCCTCAAAGCTCTCTCATCTTCTGCTCGAGACCTGTGGCTGATGGCGTATGCGAAGTCTGTCCCCTTCCAGCTGCTGCTGGCTCACCGCTCATTTTCCTGTCTCTCTTCCTAGTATGAGATTAACAAGTCCCTCCTGCCTGCGAGGACACTGCAGTTCTCAGTCTGGCACCACGATCGCTTTGGCCGAAACACGTTCCTGGGGGAGGTGGAGGTCCCGCTGGACGCCTGGAACTTTGAGAGCCACCTGGAGGAGTTTCTGCCCCTGCACGGCAAGGTGCTGGCCCTGCCACCCAGCCCTGCTGCCGCAGCCTCCCTTGCCTGGCCCTGTCCGGTGGGGTGCCCCGGGGTGGGCAGAGGGGTGCAGAGACCTCAGCCAAGAGCTGCCAAAAGGCTTGTGCTAAATCAAATCTTGGAGAAATGAGGAGCCCAGAGCAGATAGCAGTACTGTTGTGGTAAAAAAGGGCAGATCTTCTGCCTTGAGCCTAACTTTACCTCCTCCTCCTCGGTGAATCCCCCACGGGATGCTGCGGGATGTGTTTCTGCCCTTTCACATATTTTCATTCTGCTTGCTCGATTGCTCCAAGAGCACAGCTCTTCCCAGCTCCCTGCCCTGGCTGGGAGGAACTGGACACAACTTCAGGGAAGCAAAAGGGGGAAATTGGACGGGACGTCCTGCTGTGGGGTGCAGAGCCGGGCAGCCAGGGCCTTCCTGCAGCCTGGTGGCAGCAGCAGATGCTGCTGCTGGACTTAAGACTGGTTCTCTAGACTGACTCGTACTGTGGACTCAGCCCTTGGCGTTGCTGGGGCTCGAGCAGCTTGTGGAAACCCCTAAATAGGGTTTCCTAGGGGAGGTGATTGAAGCAAAGAAGGATCCCAAAGGAGCTGGTCTGAGTGTGACCCAGTCTGACCCTGGGGAAGGGTCTGCAGGCATTTCTGCCAGCTAAACCACCTCTAGGAGAAGCCAAGCCCTTTGGCCCAGCGTGGGGAAGTGCTGCCTGCAGACCAGGCCATCCTCATGTCTGCTTTGGCCTCCCCAGCAGTATTTGGCAAGTCTTGCCTCTCTGCAGATCGGGGTGGATGCTGCTGGTCTTCACCAGTACAAGGGGGAGCTGGTCGTCTCCATGAAGTACATCCCATCTTCCAAGCACCCCGGGGCCGGGAACGGCAGGAAGGGTGAGTGCTGGAGCTCCAGGATCTCTGTGTGGCCTGCGGGACCTGCTGGTGGCCAGGCGAGCTGGGTCTGGGTGGGTTTCTTGGGTGGTGCCACTGCAGCCTTCTCCTCTGCAACGCCTGCAAGGCTGCTCTGGGTTGGGGCAGACCTGGCTGCCCTCAGGCTGGCCGAGCAGTCCCAGTGCTTTCCTGGGGCTGGACCAGGCTGGACCATCAGGCCCCACGTGGAGCAATTGTCTGTCTTCACCTCAGCAGGCAGGGCCAGTAAGGGAGGAGGCAAGAGGAGATACCAGCTGGGGTCTGTACCTGCCTCTGCGATGAAGGCTGTTC
>NW_010541812.1:5342-6875 GCF_000687285.1 Phaethon lepturus
TTCCTGCTGTATTGGGTTTTTCCCAGGCAAAATGGGAGAAGGTGGTGAGCTCCAAGTCTGGATCAAAGAAGCCAAGAACCTCACGGCTGCCAAATCTGGGGGGACATCAGACAGCTTTGTCAAGGGGTGAGTGTGGGTCCTTGGGGGGGAGTGGGGGGGACAATGAAGGCACTGTCCTCCCTCGCTGCATCCCAGGGCACTTCCCAGAGCTGCTGTGGGGACCTGGGGGAGGGAAGGGTCCCTCCGGTAGCCGCCCTGCACTGCTGGCATCGGTACCCTGAAAGTCACAGTCTGCCCAGAGACGAGGTGCTCCTGGTAGCAAACGCTCTCCTGGGTTTTGGCTGGTTGAGAGGTCGTGGTGGGAGGCTGTGTGCAGGGCAGGGCTCCAGTTGCCATCAGATATCTTCCCAGAGGTCACCAAGCCACTGGGCAGCATGGCTGGGGACGAGCAGGCTCCGGTCCTTGCCCTCTCCCCTCCTTAGACCACTTGCAGTCTGCTGAGCGCTTTTCGGGAGGCAGGGCAGAGACCCAGCCGCCTGCAGACTGCCGTGGTCCTTCTTCCTGAGCTATATCAAGGAAGGTGGGCCCCAGGCCAGGTCCTGGGGTGCTGAGGTGCCCCAGCCCCTTGGACAGAAGGCAGTTGCACATGTGCTGCTGACCCAAGGGGCCGCTTCCCCCAGCTACCTCCTGCCACACAAAAACAAAGCCTCCAAAAGGAAGACACCCGTGGTGAAGAAGACGCTGAACCCTCATTACAACCACACCTTTGTCTACAACGGCGTCAACCCTGAGGACCTGCAGCACATCTGCCTGGAGCTGACAGTCTGGGACCGGGAGCCACTGTCCAGCAACGACTTCCTTGGGGGTGTCCGTCTGGGGGTGGGAAATGGTGAGGAGCCTTGGGGGTCCCATCAAGCTTTGGGGTCCCATCAAACTCTGGGGAGAAGCAGCCTTGCTTGAGGCTGCCTTGCTGCGGCCAGGAGGCTGCTCCAGCAGTGACTTCTGCCCACGTCTATCCTTTCTCCCAGGCATGAGCAACGGGCAGGCTGTGGACTGGATGGACTCCATGGGCGAGGAGCTGAACCTGTGGCAGAAGATGTGCCAGTACCCAGGCTCGTGGGCGGAAGGGACACTCCAGCTCCGCTCCACCATGGCCAAGCTGAGGCCGTAGGCTGTGGCACCGGGACTTGGCTCAGGGCTGGCACCTCTGCGCAGGAGCCGCACTCACTGCACGGCCAGGCAGGGCTGCCAAACGTGGGTTGGTTTGGTGGTTTTTTTGCTTATGCTTTAATAAACATGACCTTCTCTAAACAGGCTTGGGCAGAAAGTCTTCTTGGGCTAGCTCTGTTTAAAGGGTTTTCCTTTTGTCTTAGGCTTTGCACCAGATTTCAGGCTGAACTGGAGTCCTCGGGGACCCTCCCTTCTTTCCCCCCCCCAGGCAAAATGCTTTGAAATGTGGTTGGGGTTTTTTTCTTCTTTCCATTCTTCTTCCCACCCCCTGTGTTTCACAGCCTACTCTCTCCTTGTCTTCTC
>NW_010541813.1:0-4209 GCF_000687285.1 Phaethon lepturus
GGAACCTGAGAAAGGAAGTGCCCTGAGATCTAAAGTGTTGTGATTCAGATCTGTTTTAACAGTATACCATATAGCATTGTGAATTCCGAGAAGTGGTTTTCAGACCCTGGAGGAGAAATACCTATTTGACTGCAGCTGAAAAGAGAGGAAACAAGCTGCACATCTGATAACTGCGAATTGAAAAGGTTTGGGTTGACAAAGCAGGAAAAAAAATTTCTAATATTCTCTTCTCTCTGGAGAAGATGTTCATTCCCTGAAATCTTTATCAGAATCGGAATAGAGCTTCCTGACCAAAGCAGACACAAGAAATGCTGCACAGTGAAATAATAACAAGCTGGAAGAATAAGCCTGTGTTGAAATCCTAAGACAAAGAACCCCTTTTTTTGCCTAATGGAGACATGCAAAATCTGAGGCTGAGACACCATTTAAGAATCTGCAGCATATAATTTCAACTGTATAGCTCCCAGTTGTGACCCAATAAATCAATATCAACACTTGCACTCTCACAAGCAAGGGAAGGACACACAGGTGGGAGGGGTGTTCCATACCTAAACAGAACTTTTTTCAATTTTCAAATGTCTTATGTATCGGAAGTTCACAGCCCCAGCTCAGAGATACTAACTGTTGGATGTCAGGTATGTCCAAGAGTTTGAGTTTCCCAGGGGCCCTGGTTCTGGGAAAATTCAGGAGGAGTTCTTGGAGATGCAGGCTTGCCTTGAGAACTCATGGAGGGTTTCACCGACATCCCACCTAGGATTTGGAAAATGTTTATCAGTCAAACTTACAATATTTAAAATGTTTGGGTATTGGCAACATTGTGTTAATAGAAAACTTCTGACACCCTGGAGTTGTTGGAGAACTGGAGGTTAGTGTGAAAGTCATGATTTAATAAGAGCCAAAGCAGTGTCACCAGTATTTGGGAGAGGCTTGAACAGAGATTATTGGGAGAGTGAGAGCCTGGAAAACTGAAAGTTGCAGTAATAGAGGAAATAGCTGGAGGTTTGAAGACTGAGATGCTGCTGAACATTTAAATTCTCTTGCCTGATCTTTGTTCTTAATTAAAAAACAGGCTTCCCTATGGATCTGGCTGTCACACATGAAACTAGATAAACCTTACAATTGCTTAGAAATTTTCAAAAAGAATGTGTCTGGATAACCATCAATGAAATTGATTAATCATGCTACATTTCACCTCTGCTTTATGTTGATATTTGAGGGAGGTGCAGAGTGGTGACTCTAGAGAGCCCTCCATAGATCTGGGCTTGATTACTGTCTGCCTCTTTCCTCACCTGTGCTCACTGGTTTCTCCTTTCTGGAGGGAAGGAGAAAGTACAAGACAATAGCCACAGAGATACTGTGGTTTGTTTGTTGGAATTCCTGTGGGAAGAGCATCCTATCCCTTAACCTTCATGTGTGTTCATAAATCTAATTTTCTTGAACTTTGTGTACAGGAGCATTACTTAGCCCAGCAGCGTGTAGGATGCTAATTTTGATCCCAACAAGTTTTTTGTTCTTCAGTATCCTAATTGAAGGATATTATCATCCTACATATCTACACCAGATACTGGTATGAATTTGAAAGTAATTTCTGGTACTATCCTTTTCCCTAGGTCATGTATCCCCACTTCCCCTTCAACAGCATACACAAATATGTAAGGGAGCAAGTGGGAAATACTGACCAGTCTACAATCCCTCAGATTTGCAGTCAACATACCAAAAAACCAATATCTCCCAATTATTGAAATAACAAACAAGGTATATAAATATGTTCAGAAAAAAAGTGTGATTTGAGGTTGACTATGTTCTTTCAAACCTTTCAGTAATGACCACAGAGGAAATGTTTTGAAGAGTGCCATAAATTATGTCTTGAACAGACATGGATCAGTGGAAGGTTGTTTCATAAAGGTTCAGGACAATCCATTTTCCTTTTCTTTTTCCTGACATTTATAGAAAACAGTAACTTTTTATTGCTTTAACTTAGAATCCCCGTCCTTACATGATATGCTTGTGTGAGTTTTTATAGAAGGGAAAGTAATTAGGCAATGAATAATACATTATGCTAATTTTCATTATACTGCTCAATTATATATTAATTTCTACATCAGTGAAATTATGTAAGCCACTATTACCAGTGGAGAATTCCAGGATTTTAATACTCTATAGTTGCTGTCATAGGATTCTTCAGGACCATATCTTGTTATTTTTGAGGAAATACTGCAATATTCATTCTTCCTAAGCGTCTATGGATTTTTTATATCTTCCTTCACTTTACCCCCTCTTTTCTAAAATATCTTCCACTTCCCTATTATTAGGAATGGGATTGCTGCTACTTTCAGCAAAGCAGGAGGTCAACAGAGAGAAGACTGTGTGGGTAGGAGTCAGGTTGTGAGTGGTGCAAAGAAATACGAGACAGAGGAACTGTTAGTGCAGGGGAACGTCATGGGCATGAGATTGATGGGAAAGGGAAGAATATGCAAGGGGCAAAAGAATTTGTGAACAAGCCTAAAGCAACCTTCAGAAGCTGGAAAGAGAGCAGGAAGGTACTTACACCTATCCCTTTTGAACAGCGAGTAAGGAAACCTGACTGCATGTGTGTTTGCAGCTAAGTTGAATTGTAAGCTTGATATGAACACACTTGAATTCAGCCTTCCTGGGACAGAGAAGAAGAATCAGGAGGTGGGTTAAAAACATAAGCAGTTGTATTTTGAGGATGTTGTGATGGCTAATTTTTTTTTTTTTTTGGTCATCTGGTCCATGGTTTTGTGTATTTGCAGTTTACAATACTGAAAATGTAAAGTCTTTGTTAATTAAGTACACAGCAGTGGAGAATGAGACCTCCCCAATTTTTTTGTCTGTCTCAGTACATATTTGTGTTTCTTCTCTTTAAAACCTCAGTATTTCAAACTCATTTATGCTATAATCCCAGTAGTAAATGGTAAGGAGGAAATTGCCAGGTTTCAGTCCTCCTGAACCTCCTGATACATGCCCAAAATGTCTTTTTCTGTATCAACATTTACTTATATCACAGTAGATAATATTTTAAAGGCTTTGCCATGTTGTTTTAATGACTTCACATGGAAATAATGAGGCCTGTTTTGAGTAAGTCTCCAGACATCCAAATTAGTAACGTTTTATCACACTGCTTATCTCAGTGCTGCTATCAAGTAGTGTATTAAGACTTATTCAAGGAAACAGGCTGATAAGAACACAAGTTGCTTCAAGAAACAGGCTTCTTATAGTTAGGTGGCATAAAAGACAAATTTGGGTCAAAGTAAGGAAAGGCACATACTTTTAGAATTGTTGAAAAACCATAAATAAATATGAAAAGTTGCTCAACAATTAGCAGACTATATTTTTTAAAAAGTAAGTATTCCACTATAAATCCTATCAAAGTTTGGGTCAACGAAAGTTAAGCAATTCTTTTTGGAAGAATAACTTTTCCCCCAAGAAATCTGTGCTATCACCAATGAAATAAATGTACCTCTGCCAATTAGAAATGCTATTAGAAAAAAATAAGAATAGAATCTCTCTAATTAGATCACTGTGGTGGGTTTGACCTTGCTAGATTACAGGTGCCCACCAAAGCCACTCTATCACTCCCCCCTTCTCAGCTGGACAGGGGAGAGAAAATGTAACAAAAAGCTTGTGGGTTGAGATAAGGACAGGGAGAGATCATTCAGCAGTTATCATCATGGGCAAAACAGACTCAACTTGGGGATATTACTTTAATTTATTGCCAATCAAAATCAGAGTAGGATAATGAGAAATAAGACCAAATCTTAAACACCTTCCTCCCACCCCACCCAACTTTGCTCCCAATTTCTGACCCAATTTGCGGTCAGTTCATCACGTTGTTTTCTGCCGCTCCTTCCTCCTCAAGGGAAGGACTCACACTCTTCCCCTGCTCCAGCATGGGGTCCCTCCCACAGGAGAAAGTAAGTTCTCCATGAACATCTCCAACTTGAGTCCTTCCCAAAGGCTGCAGTTCTTCATGAACTGCTCCATCCTGGGGTGCAGTCCTTCAGGAACAGACTGCTCCAGCGTGGGTCTCCCACGGGATCACAAGTCCTTCCCGCAAACCTGTTCCCTCTCTTCACAGGTCCACAGGTCCTGCCAGGAGCCTGATCCAGCGTGGGCCTCCCATGGGGTCACAGCCTCCTTCGGTCATCCACCTGCTTTGGCATGGGATCCTCCATGGGCTGCAGGTGG
>NW_010541814.1:0-12378 GCF_000687285.1 Phaethon lepturus
AGCGTCACCCTGCCTTTGGTGCCATCAAAGGATGAGCGAAACCAAACCCTGTCTGCTAATTACTGCCCAAAATTAACTAGAAAATTAAACGGGGGTTGTGCATGGGGAAATAATGAGGTTTTCTGTGACAGCAAGTTGCGAAAAGCTTTGCATAGGTTCCCAAGATAGGAGATGAACGTCAAAAAGTGACATAAGTTGCTGTGAAGCCAAGATCAAAATGGAGGTGTTTAATAGACGTAGGGGACTGAAACTGTGAATATCTTCAGCAGCCATGGTGCAGGTAGAGCATGTGAAGAAGGAGCTGCCAGAAGGCGACAGGATTTGTTCTGTGCTTTTAGAAACACTGCACATGGGTGGGTTTTGAAACATGCAGTATTCAAACTTGAGGACTTTCTCCTGCCTCATTCAGAGCATAGAATCAAAGACACTTGACATGATTTTCATCTTTCATATAAAAACGGAAACCATGATGTGATGTTCAAAAAAAAAAAGGGGGGGGGGATTGAGAAGGGTGACAGGTTGATTCTTTGCAGTTTTCTAGTGAGATCACTGGTTTATTGGGTTTTATCCTGTTCTTTCTTCCCAGAGAGTTTGGAGGAAGCAGTTTCAGACGAAGAGGCTCCACTTAACCAAAACAATGTTTGCAGATTTGGACTATGATATTGAGGAAGATAAGCTGTAAGTGTTTCGCTTGTCTTTTCCTGTTTTTTGCTAACAATAGAAATAGTCCTTGCAGCCAAGACCTAATGGGAGTGGATAAATTTACCTGCTTCTGATGCTGTGCACTGAAGAGTCAGACTTGCTGTTCAGTCCTGATTTCTTGCCCCGCCTGGGGACTGGGGATGAGGCATTGCCGTGCTGGTGAGGACAGGAGAACGCTTTCTGTTGCTCTGCAGTGACTACCCTGCATTTCTGATTGCAAAGCAGTGCTAACAAATCTTCTGTAAGTTAGTGACCTTAGCCAGATAAAAAAATATTTACAATGGAGGAAAGATAATAAGAGGTGAGAAGAAGTGGAGAGAACTTTGGACTCCTTAGGTCTGTAAGGAGGAGAACACTGTCATTTCCTGAGCAAGTAAAAGGTTTTATGAGATTAGCAATGAATTTGACATGGAGCACTTGTCTTGCATGTCATTTATGCTCACTCCAGCACTAAGAGCAGATGAAACACTCTCTAAAACATGATGGTGTTTCCTCAGTGCCTAGCAATGGATGAGGGTGTCTCTCCCACCTCTAATCCTTGCATGCAATCTCAAAAAAGATAGCCCAGAAGGTCTTTCTGCTGGCCCGTGCTGGGAGACTCTATGGTAGAGATAATGTGATGAATTCAAATGTGCAGTGCCCGTTATGTTTTCAGTTTGTATTGACTCAGATACCAGCATTGTTTCATACGCATGCGGCTCTGCCTACCGTGTTCAGTTATTCATTCCCCCTTTCTCATTCTAGGGGGATCCCCACTGTGCCTGGGACAGTGACCCTGAAGAAGGACCCTCAGAACCTTATTGGGATCAGCATTGGGGGAGGAGCGCAGTACTGCCCCTGTCTCTACATTGTCCAGGTGGGCACTCAGGGAGGAAGAATAAGCCATCTTTGTAAAACAGTGTTGGCCTGAGAGATGGAAGGCCTGGAGAGTCCTATGTTATCTGTTTTTCTCAAACTGTGAGACATCATCTCACTTTTCAGTGAATCAGTTTTCCTTACCCTAGTACCTAATAGGTTGGAAGAATTAAATTAAGACTTCTGAAATTATCCTTCTCCTTGGAGACCATGTTAGAATTCACAGGGGAACAGTGTGACATTCTCAATGTCAAGAAATCCTGTGCTCGAGGAGGCACATCCTGGAGGCAAGAACTTCCTGAAGGATGATGATCAGCCCATCCCTGAGTTAGGGAAAATTTGAGGCTTCATCATGAAAAAAGTACAACTGAGTTAAATAGAAGGAATGTAATTGTCCCTTTTTTTGTTCTTCAGCCCTGCATTCACCTTTCTCTTCCTCTTGATTCCAGACTACATGTGCTCTCTTTCCTATCTGCTAGGTATTTGATAACACTCCAGCAGCCTTAGACGGCACTGTAGCAGCTGGTGATGAAATCACAGGAGTGAATGGGAAGTCTGTCAAAGGGAAGACCAAGGTGGAGGTGGCCAAGATGATACAGATGGTAAAGGTAAGAGGTAGGAGGGGACCACTGGAGCTTCTGAGTTGTAGTTTACAGTTTATTGTCCATTGGTAAAGGAAGCCACTGCTACTTACTTCCAGCACAGCAGTTTTGGATTTGTTCTTTCTAAAGGGAGAAGTGACGATTCACTACAACAAGCTTCAGGCCGACCCAAAGCAGGGCAAGTCTCTGGATATTGGTAAGACTGGTTTCTTACTCCTTAGAGTGTTAAAGTGACATGGAGGGGTGAAAGATTGGTCCCTGCTAAAACCAAAGTAAAATTCTGGTTCCATTCTTCCTCTTAATTCAGTCCTTTTCAGGTGGTTACTGTCAAAGAGAATTACAGGTTTAAAGAAACCCTTCCCTGACATCTTGAAATAGTCTTGAAAGTTTTAAATTGAGGCTTGACTGTTGTTGTGGGAGGCTTGTTTTTCTGTGCTGTGTTTAGTATGGATGATGAAACTCAACTAGGTAATAATTTAATTTACTTATTTTTAATACATGTAAGTTATGCTGATCTATTGAGAGTTTCAGCTGTACAGAGAGATGTGTCTATTGAAAAAAAATTGGTTGCAGTTTCTCAGCTTGGAGAACAGTGATGAAATACCTATCTACCCTGAGTTTTGTACCACCACAAATTTTATAGGAGAGAGGGGAGACTTTATTTCTAAAACAAAGTGTGTGTTTTGAACTAAGCCTACACAAATGTCTCCATTATATGGTCTACCTTTCTCACTTTCATAAAAAGTCTATCCTTTTTTTCTTTTATTTCTTTTCATGGTGATTAAGGTGCTAATGAATTGACAGGGGTTCGGGAAAATGGTGAGGACTGAGATGGATTTCTGGGGAAACAGAAGTGCAGTGAGATTGGTATTTTCCAGAGATGCTGAACACTGTGACTTCAGCTGAGTTCTTGGGAGCTGAAGGCACTTGGCACCCCTGCAAGTTTGCCTCTAAATAAATGTAGCTGAGTCATCTGATTCCAAAGAGGGCATAATTGTCTCTAGTGATTTGCAGAGTATGACCACCAAAGACAGAAGTTAATTCCATCAAGGGGTGACAAAATGGTTTAACTAAGAACCAGAAGATAAAAGTAAGCAAAGGGATAACTTTGAGCATTAAATCTTGCCTTCAGCCTTGTCTCCTGAATTCAGTTGATGTAAAACAGCAAGTAGCATAAGCAAAGTGTAGTTCCAAATATCATGATAGGTAGCTTATAGCAAAGTGATTTTTTTGAATATTCTTCCAAAAGAAGTGCTGGAGCTCTATTGATTGAAGTATATAGGATATGGGAGCAGAACAGATAGACAAGATAGAAGATGTGGTATGCACAGCTGGACTGAATATCTAGTTTCTATGGTATTGTTTTTCTGCTCACTACCTCAATAGTGAGTTAAGTTCAGATTGGCCAGTTTATTCAATGCCTGAGAAAGTGATAAAGTATGCTAGTGTGCTTTTCATGCCCATAGAAATGACGCTGATCCTGGTTTGCAACTCTCTTTTGGCTTTTAGTATTGAAGAAGGTGAAGCATCGACTGGTAGAGAACATGAGCTCAGGGACAGCGGATGCCCTGGGGTTAAGCCGAGCCATACTTTGCAATGGTAAGTATTG
This sequence comes from Phaethon lepturus, assembly GCF_000687285.1. Classification (NCBI taxonomy): domain Eukaryota; kingdom Metazoa; phylum Chordata; class Aves; order Phaethontiformes; family Phaethontidae; genus Phaethon; species Phaethon lepturus. The sequence continues at coordinate 3,769 of NW_010541814.1, forward strand.
TCCAGGAGGACATTTTCTTAAGGGAACACTTACTTACCGTCTTGTGCTTACCAACTTTTTAATGCTACTTGCATGTTCCACATTATTCCTTCATAATCCTTTCTTTCTGCTATACCTCACTGTTGTGATTGCCTCCGCCCTTCTTGAGCAGTATATACTGTCATTGGGGCCATTTAAATGTTAGCTAAGGTCGAATTAATTTAAAGTGGGGACCTGCTTAGTGAACGCTGATAGGTGATGATGCCCCACTGTAAACTAGTGGGCAGTTATTTTAAAAGCTTCCCATGTTGGACCAGGGGACAGGCTTTATTGGTGAGAGAAATTTGAACCAAAAATATGAAACTGGTGTTTTTCCAGTTGGTCAAGTCTTAACCATGTTCTGGATTTGACTGTTGTAATTCTGGATTCTGATTCTTCTTTCCATTTAGATGGACTAGTGAAGAGATTAGAAGAGCTGGAGAGGACTGCAGAGTTATACAAAGGTAAACTGTGTCTTCCATCAGATACCAGATGGGAAAGAAGGATGCCTCCATTATGTTTCAGTGAAATGACTTAAATGTTTTTTCTGTCTTTCATCACAGGCTTGACAGAGCACACCAAGAGTCTTCTCAGGGCTTTCTTTGAACTATCCCAGACACACAGAGGTAAAGAATCTTGAGTGAAGGGAGCAGAAATCTTTGACCTCCAGTTTCAAGAGTTTTAGTCAGTACTTAGGCAATTCCCTCACTGAAAGAAAACTAAGTGTTGCAGAAATGAGCTGGGAAGGGCTGCCCTCCTGGCATTAGTGTTCATGGTGCTAACACTGGTCCTGTCCTTCATATGAGACATTGAAGAAATGTCCTGCCAACCTCTGGTCTGTAGGGAACATGTAGCGTCATTCCCCAGCAAAGTTGTGGGAAGGAGTTGTAATATTGGAAGCAAGGTTCTTCTCCAGGGTCAACCTCTTCTTTCATCTGTTTGTGTTTTTTACCCTCATCCAGCATTTGGAGATGTGTTCTCTGTCATTGGAGTACGGGAGCCGCAACCAGCTGCCAGTGAAGCCTTTGTGAAATTTGCTGATGCCCATCGCAACATTGAGAAGTTTGGGATTCACCTTCTGAAAACAATTAAGCCGGTAAAGAATTTAACCATAGGAGTAAAGGGTCTGGAGAAGAGGGGAATCTAGAAAGACAGAAGCCTGTCTTTGAAGGTGTGGTGTTAAAGCTTATTCATTGGGGGAAGAACTATCTTTGTCTGCTTTCCTTCAGGGAACTCTCTTCATAAAGAACCTAACAGGTAATGTAGTGAATGTACCAATCTTGTCCCTTTGACTTTTGCACATGAGTATATTCCTCTCCTTTTCATTTGGGGATGGGGGGTAGTTTGATCAGTGTATTCCCTAGAGCCCTTTCTCTGCTTATCGGTACCCATCATTAAAAGTTGTCACTAAATTTAAAAGAGTTTAGGTAAGCAGTCCAAGAACAATTTAAGGATTTCAATCAATATATTTGAGTGAGAGTCTCCAGGGCATCTGTCCACTTAGTTTAGCAAAGAGAGTATTGAATGTTGATTTGAGCACCTTTTAAGTGCCATGTTGGATAGACAACATTGGGTAGTGGGCCTCCTAATCAGCAACAGCAATTTCCAGGACCAATTGAAAATGAAACAAGATGAGTTGAAAGAAGATGGATTCCAGCTAGAAGTGAGTCATACATTTCTAATGCTGGAACTACTTGCCCCTGACATTAGTGGATACTTTAACCATGGCAATTCTCAATCAAGATCAAATATTTTCTTTCGGATATGCTCTAGTTAAAAAGAGTTAACTCGAGGCAATCTCATGACCTGTGCTGGTTAGAAGGTTGCCCTTGATGAATTGTAGTCATGCTTTTTGGTCTTACACTCAGCAACAGGATGTTTCCCTTGCAGATGCTTACTGACTTGAATACGTATCTGAATAAAGCCATTCCTGACACAAGGCTGACTATCAAAAAATACCTGGATGTCAAGTTTGAATATTTGGTGAGCTGCTCTTTTTTATTTTTTTACTGCTGGTTGAAATTAAGTTTCATAGAATCATATTCTGAACAATCACATGTCCGTCCTTCCACAGTCCATGCAGGAATGGATTGTTTTTTCCAATTCTTTGTCTACTGATGGATTACTCAAATTCAGACACCTGCTTTTGACCCAGTAGTTCTCACTGGTAAGAGACATCTCCCAGAGCCCAGATGATTTGTTTTCTACATCACCAAATTAATTTCCTTATTTATTTGGAAAGAGTTCTTATGCAATTTATGCTCTTGAACTCCCCTAAATAGCTCACCAGCCTTAGAGTCGTATTTTTCAGGTAGTTTGGATAGTCTTTCCTTAGCCAGATTAAACCACTGTCAAATCATGTTTGTTTTAATGTAGACCATGCTTTTTTTCTCCCTTCTCCATTCCACTCATCCCTTGTTTTCTACGCCCCAAAAAATAGGGTAGGGCTGTTAAGTGCATCTGTTCTGTAACTGTAGAAATCTATTTCCTTTTACCAGTTTAGAGAAGTATTTGGAGCTGCAGCCCTTAAGGCAAGTGAATATGGCAGCATGTCTTCCCACATCAATCCATCCCACAATCCATTTTTTTTTCTGCCTCTATTTATTACCTCCTCATACTTTTCTGGTACTGTGCTTTCCCAAAGAGTAGAAGAACACAGGATTTTCTCTTACATGTATCTAACGTGTTTGCTCCTGTAATATAAATAATAAGCACCTTCTCTCTCCCACACCATTTTCTCTCCCCATATTTCTCTAAATAGATCTTCTTTCCACCTGGCATGTTTAGTATACTCTGATCATATTGTGCTTTCCCCAGAGTCCCTAGCTGCAGCATTGAAGGAGGGATTGAAATGGTACAACCCTATGGCTATGGTTAATAATGAAGTTGCTTCTAATTCTTAATATTTCCTTCTTGTTTTGCTTTTTGCCTTTTTTTTTTTTAAACCCTATGAAGTCTTACTGCCTGAAAGTCAAAGAGATGGATGATGAAGAGTACAGCTGCATTGTGAGTACCAGTACTGTGGCAATGAAAACTGCATACTCTGTTTCTGCAGCTTCCCTGTGCACACAGCCTTGTAATTGCAAAAGTGCTCCTGTGCCTGTGTGCACCCAAACTAGTGAATACATCCTAAGGATTACACACATTTGTTCTAAACGTATTAGAAATCGGAGATCTTTAAATGCTACCTAGGAAACACTGCCAATAACTGTCATGAATCACTGGTGCTTTGGAATAGAGGAGGGACCAGACATCTCCTCTGCAGTTTGTTTGCTTGGTGGTTGCCTGTCTCGGTGTTTAAGTAATATTAACTTGTGTAAGGAGAATTAAGGTGTTATTTTCACAGATTCCATTTGTGTGTAGTGTACAGCTTATCATTAATTCTGGACTTGTTTCTGAGAAATGGAGGTTTAGCTTCTCTAGCAAAAGGCATGTGAAAGTGGCATTCATAGTTGAGGAAAACTGATTAAAGGATGTCTCTTAATAATAGTTTTCCTAAAAATAGGTAATTTAAAATCAGAAGACTTAAGAAAAAAGAAAGGCAACATTCTCCAATAACAGTTTGCTGTCTGGTTTAGAGTTTTACAAATAATCCTTAACAGCTCTGTTAAGATAGCTAAAGGTGTCCCCGACATGCCCAGTTTCCCTGTACAAAAATAAGATTTTGTTTTATCCTAGGTATTGATCTCAGAGCAGGGATTTGAATTTTTGGAATGCCCAATTCCCAGTGCCAGGAAGGAATACAACTTTCCTAACACAACATTTAATTATACCTTTCCTGCTAAATGGGAAGGAAAGAATCCCAGTCATGCCCAGCAGAGTAACATCTTTGGGTTTTGGTGCATGCAGCGTGCATTGCCAAGCCATAGTCCATAACATGGATTTTACATGTGTTACGTTTACAGGTGCAAGAGAAGAATGCTGTTTTGCTGACAGATCTAACCCTTTTCTCTCAAAATTATTTGGTGGGACAACATATAGGTCCCTCCCTACTGGTTTCCAGTATGGTGTCTGGATGATTGTAGATACCACAGGGTTCCCTGTACAGATGTATAATGTGTCACGCAATCCATATAGGGCAAAGCTTGCGGAGGAGGGCAGAATCTTTTGTGTGATTGATATAAACTAATATATCCCTCAGACCCTAGACTTGTTTGTTCCCAGTGTCTGTCTTAATAGTTCAGAAGAGAAGCCATTCCAGTTCTCCATGCTGGGTTGAAAGGTGCCTGTCCTTCTGTCTTTGCTTAGTAGTGATGCTTTTCTTTACCATGGTTGGCATGTATTTGGCCTTCAAAATGGCCCCATTGACTGCTGGTTTGTTGACGTGGCTCAGCGTTCCTCCTGTTTCCTGACTGCAGTTCCAGTGAGCTTGAGAGGGCTGTAATAACCCAAGGTCATTATGAGTCCGCATCAGTAGGCAAACTCTGTGTACAAGTACTGTTGTGGGAGTCTCTAAAATGGCACCATGTTTTTGGCAGGCTCTGGGTGAGCCTCTCTACCGGGTCAGCACTGGGAACTATGAATACCGCCTTATCCTACGTTGCCGGCAGGAGGCTCGCACACGCTTTGCCAAGATGAGGAAGGACGTGCTAGAGAAAATAGAGCTCCTGGACCAGAAACACGGTGAGTACCACTGCTGTGTCCAGCACCTGAAGGGGTCAGGCAGACATGGCTTTGGCCTTTATGCTCCTCCTTCTTCTCAGCTCAGAAGTCTTTGCTGAAGAGCCCTTTTGTGGATGTGCCTGTGATATCCACCCTCAGGGGCCGAAAGGGATTAATACATAGGAGACTGTATCTATTGCTGACGAGGGATGCTTGAGCACAGCCTTCACACTGTTTGGGAAGGGGGTTTTCACCTGATTTGTTCCCAACATGTCTCCACTACAGTGCAGGACATCGTGTTCCAGCTCCAACGTTTTGTCTCCACAATGTCCAAGTACTATGATGACTGCTATGCCGTGCTCCGAGATGCAGATGTCTTTCCCATTGAGGTGGACCTTGCCCGCACTACTCTCAACTATGGGCAGAAGGACACGTACACAGATGGGGCAGAAGAAGAAGAAGGAGAAGGAGGAAGTGAGAAAGAAGGTAGCTGGAAAGAGGACGCAAATGGCGAAAAGCTCATTGATGATGCCTGAGTGTGCCGGCATGGCCAGAGGAAAGACTTTGCAGACTGTTATAAAAACATGTATTTCACATGGCAATTCATCCTCCGTGATTTCTGTGTATGTCCAGCCTGGGATTCCCCCTCTGCTTTGGGTGGTGGTAGCTGGTTGGATTGGGACCAACCTCTGCTTTCCTCTCTCTTCCCTTGCTTTTTTGCCTGAATATTCCTTTTTCCCCCAGAGACTTCTGCTGCCCAACTCGGGTACTGAGGTGTGGGGAGGAAAATCCCCTACCACACTGCCATGTGACTCTGTGCGCAGGCAGGATGCTGCTGAGCGTGTGGGGTGCACCGCTCCCTTCTGGCACCTGGAAGACAGTTAAACATTTGGAGATGATTACAAACGGCAAGAACAGCATACTTCTGTCCTCCACTTGTGCTATAGGAAAGTGTTAGCACCAGCATTGTTTTCTTCACCCCACTGCTTGCTCTCTTCAAGCTTCCCATTCTCTGGCCTGTTTTAAGCTTTGTTTGTCTTTTGCATCTGTCCCCATGGGCTGCAGGACCAATTTTTGTAGGATGATCATTCCCACCACTCCCAGCTCTCTGCGCCACCGTTTTGAAGAAATAGGAGCAAGTCCGAACTGATGCCTCAAACCAGTGGTGCTGTGTGTGATCTGATCACGCCCCAACCAAGGGTCTGGTGGAAGTTCTTGAAGTGGGGGCTGGTATGCTGGGCTGATGCAACCCTGCTGCAAAGATTTAGAAAGTCTGTTCCGCTGGCTACCACCCTCTTCATAGTCCCTGAGCTCCTGCACAGCTGGCACCATGCGCACACTCCATAGCTACACCGCAGGGCTAGAATCCTGCAGGATGTGGCTCTTCCATTCCCTGCGGGAGGGAGGGACCTGGCTCAGGAAGGAGCCCTTCTACTTGGCAGAGATGCTGAAGTGAATGTGCTTGTCTGAGGCAGGCAGATTGCTGGGAATAACAGCAAAGCTTCCTGCATTTCCTTTCCATCATTCTCCTCTCTTATGGTTCCTTGTGATGGACGATAACCAAATGTGCTTCTGGAGGATGTGCGGCCAGTCCTGCACCCTCTTTCCTTGTGCAGGTGCCAGGAGGAGCCACCTTAGAGCCGCAAAGGAGATGTCCCTTCCTTAAACTAAAGAGGAGAAACAGGAAGCACTATGGAAAGAGGAAGACGACATGGCCTGTAGGCAGAGGCTGATTTTTTAGTGCAAAGAGTGAATAACAAACCACCTCCTGCTCTCCTCTCTACACAACCATTTTGTGCTGCCTCTGGGCCAGCCAGAAGCAGTAGCTAACATCCTGTTCCCCAGCACAAGGGAAGGGGGGAAAGGAAAACCAAGGTAAGTGAGGCTGCTTCTTTCCTCCTTCCTTTTCTCTTTTCCCTCCATCCCTGTGGGCTGATCCCAGATGCAGATGGCACTTTCTCATTTAGCGGGCAGCACAACTCCCAGGAGTGGTGTGCTTCTCAGAGGCAAGGGTTTTGACTTCTCTGTCATTACATTCTAGTGGTAGTGAGAGAAGTTATTTAAGGGCATCAATTTATGATCGAGATGTTTGTTTTGTTTTGTTTTTTCTCTTTGATTTGTTTTTGGAGCTGCCTCATCTCTGTGGGTGCCTGGAAGAAAGCCATCCATGGTCAAGCTGCTCTGGAAGATTTAAATGGACTCTGATGTACTGGCTGTTGTCTCTAATAAAGAAAAGTGTGGCATTTTGTTTCCTGTCCTTCATGGGTTTACTTTAGAAATTTGTTTGCTCATCCTCCATTGGTTTTAATCTTAAAATACAACGATGGGAAGATGGGTGTCATGTGCTGGCCATTTTTATTTTCTTGCTCATACTGGTGGATAATCCTCATGCCAAGCTGTGTTGGTCACAGCAGCACAGGTTTCCAAAGGAGAAGGCTTATAATGTAATGGTCCTCCATGTAATACCAGCTTCTCTGCATCTTGGCTTCCCAGGGGAACACCAGCTCTTGTAAAGCCACCAGTTGCCTCAGTCCTGCCCAGTGGCATCCTTGCACCCCTCCAGGCCCAGCTTCTCCACACAGCTCAGCTGTTGCATCACAAGCTTGAGCTGATGCTTAAGTCCCTGATCCTCTTTCAGAGCTGTTTGTTGTGCCAAGATACAGAGCGCTTAAGAGGAATGGAGAAAACACTTCAGCGGAGCCTGCCTGAAAGCCAACGATGCAAAGTGGGAGGCAGCATAGCTGGGTTTTTTGCAACCTGGCAGGTAGAGGGGAAGGAATTGGTCTGGGTATCTTACAGCACTGTCTGTAGCAAGATCTTGTACCCTAAGGGCTTTGATGTGCTTTTGTGAAAAGATTTAAGAGCGGGAAGCTTAGTGGGAAATGTTGACTGGTGACAAGGAAACAGAGGGGACCTTGTTCTAGTGACCTGCCTGGTGCTAACAAGGGCAGTTGTTTTCACGCTGGACCTTGGACCTCTGGGAAGTTGTGAGCTGCTTCTTGAAGGGGGATGAGAAAAACCCAGCCTGGTGGACAGGGGTTTTGGGGTTGCTGGGGAAAGAGCTGCAGAGCAACCTGGTCGAGCAGAGCGGAAATAGTGATCCTGCCTTGTGGGGAATGGAGAGCAAGCTTGTGGAGCAGAGAATGAACGCCTACAGGGCTCTGTCAGCCTTGCTACTACTTCTCATTCTCCCAGAGCTTTGCATCTGGGGTTTGGCACAGTGCTTAGTCTGATTTGGGATGTTTCTAAGTGGGTTTGAATAGGAAAAAGCCCAAAGTCACTGTTGTGACCAGCTCACAATCGGAGCTAACAATGGTGTTAGCTGTGGTGGGACAGGGCACAGGCCCATGGAGTTTACTTTCTCCCCTCCAATTTCCAATTCTTATGTCTCTTCTTAAACTGACATTCTTCAGCATCTTTAATTTGCTGATCTTTCACCGCTCATTGCTTGTAAGCATCTTAGAATGAAACCCTTTCCTTCATGTCCCCACTCCCCCGCTGGGTTTAAATGGCTTTATGGGTCCTGCAGGCTTCGCTCATTACCTGTTAATTTGTAGTCAGTCTGATCTGGAATGAAACACCTATTTTAATGGTCCCATGAGCTGCCCTTCCTTGTAGCCTGATGCTTAGTTTTTGATCCCTTGCCATAGTCACAGGTTCCCCGGGGCCTCTGAGGTGAAGCAGTTCAGGAAACCGGAAGAAAGGGCTTTGGCCAGGGGTGTTTATAAAAGATCCAGTCCTAAAGCAGATTAGGAGTGGTTTAAGCATGCGAGGGAAGGTTGTCCTCTCTGAATCTAGAAATCCACCACTGCAGTAGGGGTGATGGGGTCATGCTTGCCTTACCACGTGCTCCAGCACCCTCGTTAGTGGCACCCAGGGGCTGCAGCTTGTCCTTCTGCCTCACCTTTGATTCCTTTACGTAAGGGGGTTTTCTCTATTTAAAAGGAAAACACACACGCATCTGGTGCCATTCCCGCTGAGTGGATAATC
>NW_010541814.1:12409-22816 GCF_000687285.1 Phaethon lepturus
TAATTTACCTGCCCTGAAACCCCCACCCCTGTAGGAGCCAAGTTGTTCCCTTCACACGTCAACAGGACTCACTTCAGCCTAGATAAAGCTGGCTCACAGCTATTCCTGTCGGCCAGGCTCCGTCTCGTGGCTGCTCACCTAATGGCATTAGCCTTTCTTAGATGTCTTCTTCCTGCACCTCAGCGGTGGCCTCTAACCCAGCGCTTCGCTACTTGGAAAAACAGCATCATCAGCCTCGGCTTTACTGCCCACAAAGGATGCTCTAGGGAGGGTCCAGGTCGGACCCAGTGTCCCACTGGTTTGGCAGTGCCCGAGGTGGGTATTGCAGGGGGGGGCAGTGTCTCCCCCCATGCTGGCTGCAGCTGGAGGTGGCCTGAATGATAGCTACGAATTACACCCCCTCCTAAACCTACTGCCAGCTTAGCCTGGAGAAGTGGGGCAGAAGAAACACTGACACCAGACCAAAGCGTACCAGATCTGATTACAAAGAGTCTCTAATTGTTTGTGTTCTGTATTTTGACAATGCAGAAGGAAGAGAGTCCTTGGCAGCCTCTTCAAAAGACTTTCTCCAGGACTGGTTTGGAAGGGAGGAAAGAAATTTTTTTTTTTCTTTTTGGTGTTTGGGCTGCTCTGAGCCTGTGTTGTACCAGCATGGGTGCAGGATGCAAGTAGACGTATCACTGGGTAGGTATGTGGAGTTATGTACACAAGGACCAGCTATTCTTATGCGTCTCCCTCTTACATCTGCTTTTGTCTCAACTTTCTCCACCCAATATCCCACCTACCCTCCCATGCTGAGGTGCAGGCAAACAAGGCCAGTTTTATACATCCCTGTTCCTCTGCCCTGGCTAAAAACTGTCCCGCTCCACCGTCTGGTCAGCGTTGCAGCCATCTCGTGCCAACACCTCCCCATCCCCCTCGGGACACCCGCCTCCCTCCCCGCTCTGCTCCTCTGCCACGTGGTTGGCCTCCTCGCTGGCCGCCACCACGGTGTTGTCGGTGCTGTGAACCGGCTGGTGGTTGTCGCTGCTGTGCTCCTCAGCTTCCTGCACGTCGGACTCTGCTTCCTCGGTGTCGCTCCCGCCACCTGCAGACGGGTTCTTCTCTGGGGGAGGTTCTTTCTTCTTCCCTCGGTTCAAGCAGCAGTAGGTGGCCATAGCCAGGAAGAGAGCAGAGAGCACCACCTCTGAGCCCGCCAGGTAGAAGATCACCTCATAGTTCTTGAGAGCATCAACCAAGCGGCCTGATGGGTTTGAGAAGAGACAGTTAGCCTCAGCCTATGCACTCCTGCATGGACAGCCCAGCACAGGCGGGCAGCACCTGCATTTGGCTGAGGACCCATTTCTCAAGGGAAGAGCAAGAAGCTTGAACATCTAAAAATCACCCTGGGCAAGAGCCACACTGTACCACCAGGGAAAGTACTCAGTGTGGGGTTGGTGTTTTTTCTTGTTTGGACAAGGTTTACTAATTGTGACACACTGATGTTACGGTCTCACATCATGTTGGGCCATCTTCTTCTTGCCCAGGTGAGAGGAGCCTCTGAGGGCTTGTCCAATCTCAGAAAAGAAATAAAATTTGAGAGGCTTTGATATTTCTTAAGCTATCATGCCAGGAAAACATTCAGAGGGGGAGAAGAAACATCTCTTTGGCAAAAAAATCTCTTTGGTTGGCCCACACCTGATGATTTCTCTGCCGAAGAGATGTTCTCAATGTACCTTCTGAATGCACCAGCGCTGGTAATGGAGGGAACGTTCCCAGTCCTTGGTGCTGGGGAGCCTGAGCAGCTGCCCTGCTACAGTCAGAATGGGGCCACAGTGAGTGGAGGCTTCATTCCAGTCTCATGTGCTCCTGACTGCGCCTGTGGCCCCTGGTCCCTGCTGCACTATGGTGCATGGCCTGAAACCAGCCCCAGGGCACATTGAGGTGCCTCCCGGAACAGTCATGGGAGGCACGCAACAAATTTCTCCCTGGGTGAATGTGCCCCGTTCACCTAAGCTGGACAGCAAGTGAGAAGCCTGCATGCACGTGCGCACGCATGTGTGTGTATGTGTGCAGCTTATCCTGTGCCAAACTCCCTCAGCCCCACGGAGCGGGAAGCAGCTCAGGAGGATTACACCAAACAAAGCCACTTTGTTCAACCCCCTTCTTCCATCTGAGCACTGCTCCCCCAAGTCTGAGCCGTCGGGTTTGCCAACACACTCAAACTCTACCCCTGTACCAGGGGGGTCCTGCAGCAGTGGGTCCCCCTCAGGGGAGGGTGGGAACCACAACTTGGCTCCCCCCAACACTGTTCTTCGGCTACCCTGCACTGGCTGCGTCCCATTGTGCGGGCGCACAGTACCAAGGCACAGCTAAACTGAGGTAGGAGGGCTAAGGGGTGTCCCCCATCACCACCAAGGAGCAAGGCGTCGCATCCCGTTCTCCCCCCATGATCTCTCTGCAGTTGCTTCCGAGACACATATTTCTTGACCCTCCCTGGCCTGGGACTGACGACTGCCCCACAGCATGTAAGATGGGGCATGAATTATTGTTAGCATCAAAAGGCTCTTCTCTTGGCCACCAATTTTTACCTGAGAGCTGGGTGGAGTTGCCGAGGGCAGGTTTTACTCATAACTGGTGGTATGTGAATGTAAAGGTCATTCACACAGAGGTCCTCACTGATGGGCTTTAGCCCACGTGTGGCCGCTGAAGGAAGGGAGTGCAGGAAGCAACTGCCTTGGTTCCTGCCCTGGGATTTGCCCACAGTCTGTTCCTGACCCTTCCTCGCAAATCGTACATGCAGGGAACTGCACTTCGTTTAAAAATAAGCCTTTGGCATGCTTTGGCTTTCTCAGACCTGATCAGACATTTAAGAGTAACCTGCACTAACCTCTTGGGTGAAGGGTCTCTCCTCATTCAATAGCCTGTTTATGCGCTATTTGTGGGGCATTGACCTTACCAGGGACTGTGGCCTAGAGCAGACTGCTTGAGAAGCTGTGAGTGTCTTAATTCTCTCAAAAAAGTAACATCAAATGTCTCAGGTGGCTCTACAAACTGCTTTGACTTGATGGACACCAACACACCTGTGCCTTGGGATTGGGGCCAATGCAAATTCAGATCATTATTCACAACACCAATCAAAAGGCCACAGACACCAAGGAGAATTTGAAAGACCTTCGCCTTGTCCTGCTGAAGGCTCTCAAAGGTTTGCCTGCAGCATGTGCCTGACATAACATGATTTTGTGCAACATTAGCAGTGAAGGCAGAGCGCTGGATCCCAGCATGAGAGAGAGGGAAGCGCCACTGATCAGGAGTGAAGGACACTGGAAGTCATGCCACTCTGGATAGCTCTGTATGCCTGCTGTCGCTCAGGTCTCTGAGCAAAGCAGAGAGAGAAATATTACTTGCCAGCTTCTGTCCCTGCTTAGATTCAGTGTTGTGGTGCATGGAGTGAGACTGGGAGCTCTCACTTCAGATCTCGGCTTCCAGAGGAAAGTCAAAGTTGAGAAATAGGACCGTTCTTCATGTACCATGCCCAATATCAGCAATTCTGTGGGATGGTAGCCAAAAAAATCACCTGTGTTTTGCAGCAAGAGACCTACCTGCAGAGGGTGGACCAATGAGCACAGCAAGAGCCTCGATAAGTAGGACCAGCCCGATGGCACTGGAGAACTTCTGGGAGCCAACAATGGCCATCAGCACCTCGAACTGCAGTGCCCCCACCATGCCATAAGAGATGCCAAAAAAGACGCAGAAGATGACCAGCCCTGTGTAATTGCTAGCCCTGGCACTGCAGATGTCTGTCAAGCCATTGAAGAGCATAGCGAAGCTGAACAGGTATGCCACGTGAGGGCGGACCCATTTCAACCCTGCCACCATGCCGCAGGCTGGGCGGGCAAAGATGTCTATGAAACCAATGATGGAGAGCAAGAATGCAGCCTCTGTGTCTGGTACACCTGTGTCCTTGGCATAGTTGACCAGCAGTATGGGGGGCACGAAGAGACCCAAGACCAGGATGAACTTTGAAATAGTGTAAATGATAAAACCTCGGTTGGAAAAGATACTAAAATCCAGAAGCTTCTTTCCTTTCTTGGTCTTCTTTTTAGCTTTCTTGGCTTTCTTGGTTCCATCAGTGGTGCTGATTCCCTCCTCTGATTTCCCTCCTATGGGCAGCATCTCCTTGGCTTCATATTTGTCCTGAGCTTTCTCCATCTTCCGCTTCATGCCCATATCCAGGGGTCTCATGACTGCCCCACAAGTGCAGCAGTTAAGCAGAAGGCCCCCCATGATAAGGAACCCTCCTCGCCAACCAAACTTCTCCAGCAGCACTTGCCCCAGTGGAGAGAGGGAGGAAAGGAAGACAGGGCTCCCAGCGGCAGCCAGTCCATTTGCAAGAGGACGACGCTTGTCAAAGTAGGTGCCCAGCATGATCAGTGAGGGCTGGAAGTTCAACGCCATACCCAGACCTACATGAGGGTGAGAGACAGGAGGGAGACAGGGAGTACAAGAGCATGAGATGTGGTTTGCAACAAACTCAAAACTCCCCTCAGACTATCCTAGACCTGGAGCCTCATGATGAGATTCATGTGTTCCTCACAAGTCTTTGCTCTTCCATGTTGGTGGGTTGCCCCGGAGATGGGCTAAAACAGCCTGTGTACCTGAAGTGTGTTTGAATCAGGTAACTGTGGCCATGTTTAGACAGGACCTGTGCCTTAAACAGAAACTTTGCCTCTCTCTCCTACCACTGATGCCACCCCGGTTGCCATGATCACTGAGCATCACTAATGTTTCTTCTGCCTCTCTCCCCTCAACCACAGGCCCTGCCTGTTAAGATCCAGCAGATGCATCTCCCACAGGTACAACGTTCAGGACTAGATGCCTCCTGTCAGCAGGTGTGAATAAGTGAGGGGAGACCTGATGCTAGACATGGCAGTGCTAAAGGGAGATACAACATGTTCTTGGCTCTTCCCCAGGTAAGTCTGTGTCGTCGTCCCCCAACTCCTGGGGCTCTCACCTGTCAGCACGCCAGCTGTCAGATATAGCTCAATAATATTGGTGGTAAAAGATGCCAGGATCATCCCAGAGGAAGCTAGCAGCCCGCCGATGAGCATCACAGGCCGGCAGCCAAACTGGTTCACCATGATGCTGCATACTGGTCCTGGGAGGGAAGGAGAGGAGACAGAGTAGGAGACCAGAAGGAGACAGGACAACTGGGAAGGGGCAGCCAGCCAAAGCAGGGCACTCGGGGGATGACAGAGACCGCTGCTTGGCTGCTTAGATACACATACATTGGGCCCAGCCAAGGGAGAGAGGCGGCGGTGTGGAGACCTCTGCTTTGCTCTGCCTTCAGCCCCCTGATCCCTGGGAACAAGAGTTTGGTGTGATAGGGGCAACACTTCAGTAACGGGAGCAAACCCCATGTCAACTGAGAGAAAGGTGGGGTGACCCCTGAGGTCTCCTGGGGCAGAGAAAACAGGGACATGAAATGCAGCACACTAGAACAGAAGTGGTGGGACAATTGTATTCTGCATGTTGGTTCATGACCAGGCCAGTGAGCATGACGAGAGCCCATGGGGACAAGGTCTGGGCCTGTAGCAGGTCAGGGGAAGGCACAAGTTGAGGAGGGGAAAGCATATCCAAGCATCACCTGTCCCGTAGAGCATGGCAAGCATAATGGAGGAGATCCAGGCTGTGTCACTGTAGCCCACATGGAAATCTTTCATGAGCTCCTTGAAGTAGACACTGACGGCTTTCGGGAAGGCATAGGAGAAGCCAGTGATCACAAAGCAGCCAAGAAGCACGATCCAGCCCCAGCCACCATCCGGGGGCTTCACGGGAGCTGGGAGCTGTCCTTCCTCTGCGTCAGCTCTCCCCATTGTCTAGCCTGGGAAGGGAAAGGCAGACCAGGAGGAGGTAGGGCAACAGAGACAAAGAGAAAGAGAAATCTCCAGGCACTGCAAGAAGAGAAGAGCACAGCAGGCAAACATTTACTACAAGGTTTCTCTCCATGCCCACAATCTCCAAGTTCCAAAAGCCTCACTAGGGGACCACATCATCTCTCTGCACCTTCATCCTGCCAGGCAAGGCAAGGTTGCTTCAGGGTGCGAGGCCAAGCCACAGCTGAGCAGAGTTGGGAAGCTGAGCTCGAGGCAGCCCACTGCTCCGTAACCCCTGGTCAGACACAGCCAAGCAGGGTCACGGCTTCCAGCTGAGAGTGGAGAGTTGCATCAGATGGGGTGGGACATCAGGATCTGCAGCACCTCACTTTGCTCCATACCCAGTCTTGCCTGCAGGCTGGTGCGAAGTGAGAGCCAGCAACGTGAACTTGGCTCAGCTCCCACGATCTTCCTTTGAGCCTCTCCCCTCATGGTCTGCTCTATCCGGGAGCCTTCCAGGACCTGCCCTGCTGCAGACACCTCCAGCAGTGGGGCACAGGAGATCTATTAAGCCTGCTGTGCTCTCCTGTGGGAGGCCTCTTTGCACAGCCTTCTCCCTCACCCTCCCTTCCTGTTGTGAGGGGCCAGATTTGGGAAATGGATGAAAGGGGAGAGCACAGGCAAACTGGTGGTGGTGGTGGTTATTTGCATGCCAGAGAGATTAGGGCTCTGTACCTACACGGAGGGGCCGGAACAAAGCCTAAGGGGGGAGAAGGAGGGAATTAGAGGGGATGTCTTGTGAGTCGCTCTCAGGGCTGTTAAGCTGCCCAGGAATTTTGCTCCAGCTGGCTGCTCTTGGTATGTTTTTCTCATTTCTCCCCTAGGCACCAGGTCTCTGCCATACACCTTCCAGCACCATTGGCCTCAGTTTCTTGGTCAGACAGGCTTATTTCACACCTGTATGCAAAAACATCACTGGCCTTTGGTTACAGATGCTCCTAAGTAGCATCAGACAGGCGTTAGAAAGCAGGTGGGCTTTCTCCATGCCTGAGCCGGGCTTTGCTGGGTCCAGTTTACCCTATCACCATACTGCTGGCAGTACACCCCCAGTGTGGGTCCTCTCTCCTCCCAGCTCCCTTGGCTGAAGGACTAGGAGATGGCAGCAACATCCCCATCCCTTGGCACTGGCAGTCATGGGAAATCCCAGCAGTCACATGCTGACTGGAGACTGTCGAGGGGACAAGGACACTCCTAAGGACTGTACATGCAGGGCTAACACCTGGGAGCTTCAGATATGGCTGCGTTTCTCAAGGCAGCCCCTCTTCTTTGTGTCCTCCAAGCAACGAGGATGACTTGCTCTGATTCCCATAGCATTGCTTGTTGCTCTGCTGGTTAAGCAAGTGCAAATCCTTTAGGCAAAAGGCCCTTGCTTGGCAAGAGATGGTCCTACCCTGTAACACTCCTGAATCTTGCAGAAAAGGAGAGTGACTGGTCTTTCTCAGGCTGCAGGAGGTTCAACATGCAAAGCCAAGGCTGGAAAGAGGGCTGGCAAGTGCTCTGAGAGGGGTCTGAAACCATAGTTTATAGGGGATGCTGGAGGAGGGACTTGCAAGACAAGCCAACTAGGCCAGTTCTGAACCCCTCCGCAAGGGACGTGGCATCTGCCCCACAGTGCATCGACATGAGGAGGCAGAAAATGGTCTTGACTGGTTGGTTTTAGTCAGGTGTCTGATCCAAGGTTGACCTGTGGAGGGAAGGGTGGGATCGGAGTCACCAGCTACCCACAGCGATCTCCCTCCTTCCCCTCCCTGGGGAACAGTTACTCCTGAAAACACTTGAGGGTTTGTTCATGGCAGCACCCCAGTGTCTGCCACTGCCACGGGTCCTTGTAGCAAAGATTCCCAAGCTTTCAGGACCCCATCAGCCACAAAAAAGCAGAGCAGATCTGGCTCTGTGTGTAGATTGGGCAGCTCTTCTTCTGGATGGCCATATCCTAACAACTCTCAGACTGAACCACGGGGTCTGGCACAGGCTACTCCAGTCTCCTCCCCCCAGCCCAGGTCTCAGGGACTGTGGCAAGGGGCAGAGGCATGAACTGAGACTAGGGTGCTATAGAGACATTTTCAAGGCAAAGAATCATTGCAAGGAAGAAAGGATTCGTTATACGCTCTCGAGACTCCCATACCTTCCCCCTCACACCCTTTCTGTTGTTATCTGGATCACTGGCACCAGGACAGCCAGACTGAGCAGTCTTGCTCAGCTTCTGTCATTACCCACCTGCTGCTCCTCTCCCAGCTCCACCTGATAGACAAACTAGGTACAGCTGTACAAAAGGTGAGCTGCTGCAAAAGCGTAATGATTTCTCAATCAGTGCTGGTGCTCCACCATCTGCTGCACATAGCTACCTCAAATAAGAGCGACTGATACCAAACACACCCTGAGCCTTTTTATCCAAGCCCCTCTCCCAGCCTTGCTCTTCTTGATCTTCTCCTGCACCACAAATCAAATGAATAAATCAAACCCAGCTTCCTAGCAAGAAAATATTTGCCCATCTGTGGCATGCTCTTCAGAGATTTCTGTAGCATCGCCTGTCAATGATGAGTCAATGACATCTAATTTTGGAGAGCACGTTAGACAAATATCCATCAGTACTGTTTGAGTTTGGAGCTGGACGGGTACCTTTGCAGGAGCCACTTGCTCAGTGCTACACAACTGTACAGCAAAGCATGAAGGGCCTTTTACCTGCCTGCAGCTAGATGTTGGCTGAAAAAGATGAGGTGCACCAGAGGAGCTCACCTGTGGAGATGCCTCCAAAGCCAATATGCTATAGCATAGTGCTGCTGGAGACTTATCCCAGCTCTGAGCCAGGCAGTTCAGAGCTGCCCTGTTCATAACACCACGGCACATACGCTGGCTCTTCTGCTCATGGCTGCAAATCATGTACCTGCACCTGCCTTTGAACACTCTACAGCTTGCTGTTATTGTCTCCTCAGTTAAGGAGCTTTATTCACAAGTAAAAATACCACAGGTAAGTTCACATGCACCTAAAAGCTCATCAGCATGGGCACCTGCCCTTCCCCGTGCATCACAGGCAGGTGGGCTAGAGCAGGCACTGCCACAGAGCTGGCTGCACGTGGGTCCCAGGAGAGGACTTGCGCCAACACCAGCCCAGGCTGGGAGGGTGAAGGCCACAGCAGGTTCAGCCACAGTTGCCAGTCCTTGGGTACACACAGAGCACAGAGCAGTCGGTGCTGGATGACACCCAGCAGACACCTGCTGTGCCAGACAAGCTGCATCCAGGAGGGTCCGCACGAATGCTAGGATGGCTCCTTGTGCCTCCACACAGTACAGATGGGGTGGGTGGGGGGTCTGTTTATTAATTGTGCAAGGGCCATGATTCATGTCACCAGTCTCCCCAGCCCACAGACAACACCCTGGGAAAGCATTTGTTAGAGAATTAAACAAGTGCAGGCCTGGGACGAGCTGTCCCAGCAGCAGCCTGTGTCAGGCTGCGAGTATCCCTCCACACCACTTACCTGTGCAACAAAGCAATGACCTCCCAAGCACGGGCTGAGCTTCCGAGGGCCGAGCAGACCTGTCCGCAGCGCTCCCTTCTCTTTCTGTCTGGCACTTTCCGGCTCTGGATGGGGCGCCTGGTTAGATGGTCCCGCTGGCTCTTTGCTCCATGGTGGGCACGCCGTCAGCCGGGCACAGGGCGATGCCTACAGGAATCAGCACCCGTCGAGCGGTTTCTTGTGCCCTGCTCTTTGCTTCGGGGCAGCTATGCCCTCACTAGAGAGCTAAGCCCCCTCTCAGCCTGCTTTCCCCCAGCTCCGATGCTGCCCAGCAAAGCCACCTGTGGCTGATCCAGGGGTATGGCCCGCACGGGGGACCCCCTTGCCTCCTGTGGGTGCAGGTAGTGTCCCACGCCACTCCCAGCGTGGATGTGGGTCAGCAGCCGCTTATGGTTTCAGGTCGGCAGAGACCAGTGGGTGCTGAGCAGGCAGAAAGCAGTTCTCCACTTTTAAGAGGCTTTTCCAACTGCCTGCCGCGGCCTGAATCCCCCAGTAATCCCGCTGCCCAGGGGCTCCTCGCCTTTCCCCCAGCAGAGCGGGGCAGGCTGTTTGGGTGGCAGATTCAGAGGGGCCGAGGCAGGAGGAAGTGGGGTGAGGGTGGGGGGTGCTGGTGATGGACCCAGCCAGGAGGGAGGGTGCCCAGGAGGGGGGCAGTGGAGGTTGGGGGCATGGGCCCATGCTTCAGTAAGGGGCATAACGGGGGAAAGGGCTGCTCTCAAAGCCCCCCACTGCTTCCTCAGCTGCTGGCTGGAAGGATGGAGAAGCGCTGGCATGGTTTTGCAAGGCATGTGCCCAGCAGAGAAGGAAGACAAGGTGGACTGGCCAAGGAATCTCCACCATCCATGGCTCAAAGTGCCAGATCCAGCCCACCCCTGGCAGTTCACAACTCCCCCCCAAAACAAACCCTCTCAGTGGCTGACCGCCCCAGAGGGGGTCTGGCAGTCACTGGGGACAAGCCAGTCTCCAGTCACATGTGG